>NC_134276.1:49381641-49681748 GCF_949628215.1 Phalacrocorax aristotelis
GACAGGGCAGAGAGACCCAATGTACATAAATAGCTAAACTTCAAATACAGTGGACAGCAAGAGGCAAAGAACCTTCTTGATAATGTACATTCACGTGTGGCTTAGGAGACAGCAAGACAAAGCAATAACATTGTCTTTATGACAACTTCAAAAACTTTTAGATCCCATGGCAAGTGAGAAAAAGGTATATTTGTTGGGTGTTTTTTTTCGTTTGTTTGTTTTTAATCAGGACGTAAGTAATGGCATAGGTGGTACATTCTAGCACATGTTACAGGTGTGTCTCACTGTTGGTACCCAATCCTGTATATATTCAATCAAGCTGGTAATCTTCTCACTGGTGAGTGAGTTCAGACAAAAAATAAGCCTTCTAGTATCTATTTCAATTAACCTAATATCAGGATACTTGACATAGTATATAACTATGTACGTACTTATGTAAGTGTGTATGTGCGTGTATATGTGTGTATATATATAACTATGTTTTTTTAAATATATGTGTATATAACTATGTATATAATTATATACTTGTGTGTATATAAAGTTTATAACTTCTTATTTTTCTATATGAAAAGGAGTTTGGGACTCCCTTGAACACTGATAACACTGGTCTGAAACTACTGACACCAGTAATCCCATATACTTTCTTAAAATTAGTCACATCATAAACATATTTTGTTTAATTGATTACAGAATCGAATTGACACAAAATGTGAGTTAAATAACATGATGACCTAGAAATGACTGATTTGGAGCTGCAACAAAAAACCCAAATCAAAACAAAAAAGAACAACTCCAAACCTGCACAAAAACTGTCTAAAGAGAGCTTCTGCAGTGTGCTCTGATAGCTAAAAATTATTTTTACATATTTGGTCCAAAAAAGTTGGATTTGCAGTACCTAGTTAACTTAAAGCTGTCTGTTTAAAAAGTTGGAACATCTTTGGAGTAGCAATTAAATGTTTCCTCTGCCAAGGGCTGCTGGAAAAATGGTAATCAGAACAAAATGGTTAAAGTAGAAAGATATTTGAAGTAGAAAGAAACTTTTATTAAGCAAAGGGAAAATGTTTCATTTGTCTGTGATGTCAAGAGTAGATATTTACTGAATCAGCCTATTAATTATCTATGTTTACCAAGAGATCGTGCATGCAGCTGAAGAAATGACCAGCTGTAATTGGTCCCTACCTCAGGGGAGCCAGGGGCCATTCTTGTTAGACTGGAATGACATAAATCTGGATCCTGACCAGCTGGACCAGACTTTCCTCTTCCAATATGCCCGCATTTCCCTGCTGAGAAGCCTTCTGCCAGAACAGGCCCCTGTCAAAGTTCTCAATGTGGCTTGTCCATCACCATGATGAATTGGCATTTTATTCTGTAATAGGTTTGTAATGAGAATTAGTTATTTAGCTGCTTCCATCTTTAATGAAGAATGATATGCATAATCATTTAAAATCAAATTGGATTCTAATTAGTTTGCTTAGGGAGCTTCAAAACAATATTCTGTTTTCCTTATAATACCTTCTCTCTTGCATATATTACATACCTGCCTTAAAGAGAAATTTCAAGCCAGATTTTGAAAGGGACAGACTGTACATTTGTTACACATAAAATCTGTTTCCGTCAGTAGAAAAGCATCATTAAAATATCAAGACGGAAAAATCACAGTAAAGACACAAATTGAATGTAATTTTTCACCAAAAATATCCAGTTTGTAACTCCTTAAAGATGTGTACCTTTCAAATTACCACTTCCTATTTAGAAATCTGTTTGCTACAAGTCATTCCTGTTTCCAGGTGCCCCATGTCTGTGGTTAAAGTAATTAATTTATAATCAGTTTCTCTTATGATTGTGTTATACAAAATGAAAGTTGTAACACAATCCTCTTACTTTCTTTCACTTTGTTGAGAAAATTAAGTAAAATATTAAACTTCCACACCTAGAGCTAATGAGCATTCAGACATCCTTTATTAAGCACCAGGAAACTAATTATATTTTGGCTTTTTTTTTTTTTGACAGAAATTAATTTCTCTTCCCAAATTAGAAATTATTTTGTTGTTACCTTCCTTCCTTCAGAATTGTTTAGATGTGACTGATGTTGCAGGTCCCAATGGTGTACATGCTATTTTGACTTAATCAGACTATTTTTTTATCTTCTTTCATTTATTCTCGCCTTCTGTTTGGTCCTGTTCCTTTAAACATCCAGTTTTTTGGTCCGGTTTGGTTTTTTTACCCCTGGAATGTGTATTTTCCTTTGATTCTATAGATGGTTGAAATAAACTGCCTGATAAAGAGATCCTATCTCTGTAATATTTATTATAAAAGGAAAGGGTTTAATGGGATATTTTCCTCCTCTCATGCTTCTCCACTGCTAGGACACAGCATCCAATTCTATGATGTACTGTATGTCACCTGAAAGCTCCCGATCTTAATAGTCCCTCAAATGCATTCCTAATGTCACAGGAGAATTGTGAGTGGGGTGGCTGCAAGAACTGTGATGTTTAATCTAGCATTTATTTACTAAGCAATGAGGGTAGGAAGAGGGGAATGATTTCTTGTTTAAGATTTCCATTCTAACAGACACACAGAGACTCTTTCACACATTTCCCACCCCACCCCCAAACAGTCTCCCCAGCCCCTCCAGTCCGTGTTGGACCTGCACCATGGATCCAGGGGAACCAGACAGTCTGACCACTGAATGCGACTGAGTCCCGGTCTCAACGCATAGCTTCTCCATCTTGGGTTTCGTCCTCAGAGTGGAGTTGAAAGTCCAAGTATGGAATTCCCACCACAAGGGATGATTGTCTTCACTATTTATTTGTTTCTGAATTAGACTGTTCGCACAAGTCTTGGAAGTAACAAAGTCCCAGGGCAATTTCTTTATCTAAGGCCAATTAATGGTTGTTACTGGGACTCCTATCACTCTCTGGTCTCCATCTCCAAATGTGAAACAAGGCTGCGAAGCTGACAACAGTTACATAGCAAAGTTCACTTCGACTTTTCTGTTTGCAAGCAGGGGCTGCATTAATCTAGTCTGTTCAAGTTGTGCAGTTGTAGTCCAGGCTTCACTTGCCTCTGTGGTGTTTTCAGATATGCATCACCCATGGTACTTAAATACCACACTCTTTCCTGTTCTGCCTACAGTGTAAGTCTTTTCCTGTTCTAAAAACCCTCCCGTGTTTGGGTTTCAAGAACTCCACACAGAGACATATCTTCCACTATACTGTGACTTTTCCAGTCCTCAGTATGGTTAGATTTTTTTTAATTTTCATTTTCCCTGGTTTTGCAACCTCTTCTGATTTTCATTTGCAAATATTTGTGAAAGAGAATGTTTATTCATCTGAGTGTTCAGACAAATGCCAAACGTGTAGCTGGGATTAATTTAATTACATACATGCATTTCAGGTGGAAAAATGTATTAAATTACACAGCTGGAACATCAGCTCTTGAATACAGAACACCTAAGAGGGATAGTTAACTAGTGAGCCATAGGGTGTTTGTTTTGTGTTTTGTTTTGTTGTTTCATGCAAAACACTTGTCACATAAAGGCAAACATATTTGAAAACAAGAGCTTCCTAACAAATTCTGCCAACAAAGCCAGGAACAAATTAGATAATCAAATGGTATGTGAGAATTTTTTTTCCAGCTGTACCTAATCCATAATGATACTGAATTCAAGAACAGTAAACAGAGATCCAAATTATAGTTCTAAATAAACAAATATTTAGGATGCCACTTTGCCTTGTACGGAAAATCTACCTTAATTTCTAATATATTTCTGCATCCATTTTAATATAATTTTAGTGGATGAAATAATCACAGGTGGAAACATATCTGCATGTAAGGTTTCAGGACAGCATGAAAGCCACAGTAATAGAAAAATCAAACATGTGCCTCCCTCTTTATCATTTTCTCCTTTTAGAATAAAACCCACCCATTTTAAAGAAAGCTTCATTATTTTGGTAACCTTGTAACTGTCATAAAATATAAATATAATATAAAATTGGAGTCCAAATCCAAATAAATAACAATGGTGATGAAAAATGGTTTGGGAATTAATAAATCATATAAATAAGCAAGTTTGAAGAGAACCCAGGAGCTGTCTAGAGTTGAACCTCCTCCTCAAAGCGTGGTTGACACTGAATTCAAACTAGTCACTCACAGCTTTGTGCAACACTTCTACTTCAGTGAACAACCAAAGACCTAAGAAAGGTAGAGCTTGAAAAGCTGAAGAAATTTCTTAAAACATTTGTGTTTTTCTTAGTATATAATTTTCCTCAGAGTTATAGTTGTATAGTGTCCCAAATATGTTTTATTTAAAATAAAAATGTCTATTTTTCCAAGCAGAAGTTAAAGACATGTCAGTGACTACTGTAAAACTCTAGAAAGGGTAGTGGAGAGGTCATGAAGACTGGTCTAATTTCTGAAATGGAGGTGTCATGAGGAATGACCTCTATCTGAGATGGCAAAAATGAAGGAAGGATAACAGAATACTTAAATCTAAATATAAATTATACAGAGTAATACAACCAGGGAAACAGCTATTCTCTGCCCATCTTTACTGCTGTCATATAGCGTGCTGCTCTTGTACATGTAGTTTCTTTTTTTCTTATCTGTATACGTTGCTTTTCACTGTGTTTGCTTTAGTGAGAGATATGTTCAGTATATCACTCCTTAATACCATGATGTGACAAGTGGTTTCTATGCTTTTAGGAAGATGGAGAAATCAAAGAACATTCACTGGCTGAAAGCAAATATCTTACTTAAAGGAAACATTTTATGGTACAGTAAAGATTTTGTTCATTTTTTTATCTTAAATTGTACATTAACTCTTAAGACAAATCCTGTAGTTTGTTATTTGCACAGGGTAAGGTAAATACCTTCTGCACTGCGTTAAAGAGCCAGCATCCCACTGTTCTCATCTGTATCTGTTAAAAGAACAGGTGCAAGACATTTGTATACCAAAAAGGCTCCCATGATAATTTCAGTTTGAAAGTATGGCTTGATAGAAGCTTTCCTCAGTTGCAAACAGCTTTTTGTCAAATATATTTTGGCAGGGAGCTAGCATCTTGTCATGTAGCTGTGTCACACCATATTATACGGTACAATGTAATATTCTAGAAAAACATGCTCACATGAAATCTTACCTTCCTTCTGAAACCAGGCAATGCTAGGAGCCAAATCCCAGTGTTCTGCCTTGAGCACATCATGTCCCCCAAGTGCTTGTTAGTCTGTGCTGAAGGCTGCTTGATGCAGTGCAGCTGTGCAACCATGACCAGGGGATTGAGAAGGGCTGGATGAGAAGGAGCTGCAGCAAATCTCTCTGACACCTTTTCTGCTTCACATGACAGCACGGTTCCATGCAGGCACTCACTCTGGGTCATGATTGCAGCTGTGCCGTCCTGGTCCTTGTCCCGGTCCTGGTCCTGGCCCTGGCCCTGGCCCACAGGCACAGACATCCCACATGGCCTCAGGGCTGCCTGGCCACTGAGGACTTGCCTGGCCATCAGGCATTCTGGTCATTATTCCTATCCTAGCCCTTCTCTCCTGGTTGGATACCATGGGACTGTACCCCTTGGCGAGCTTCTGCTCTGCTGGCCTCCTTCACCATCAGCTCCCGGCTTCCTGTTGACCTCACGGTTCCTTGATATTTAAGATCCTGTGCAGGTTCTGTCTTTAAAACAGAAAAAAAAAAGTTCAAAATTTTTGGTCTGTGATCTAATATCAAAATTGAAGATTAGAACTGGTAAATAACACAATGACTTTACACATCCATGAGACAAAACTCTGTAGTAATAATTTAATTTTTAACTTATGGTAAAAGTAGCTTTTTAATAGGAAAACACTGATGCAGAACCATTCAACTAATACCACAAAATATCTTTATCTTGCTATATTAAGTAAGCCAAGTTTGCTCACTGAATAATGATGAACAAAGACCACTGAAAATGATGTGTTTATTCTTAGTCCTATGGAGATATATTTTTATAGTTAAATTCATCCAGTAGTTATAAAGGGTATATGTGGTACTAAGAAGGTATGTAATGGAAAGGTCCCAGTAATACTCTCATTTTGTATCTCTGAAAAATGCCAGATTATGTATCAGAAGTTCACCTGTGTGTTAAAAAACAGAAGATAACCTTAGATTTTCTTTTGAAATTATGAGCTTGAGAAGTAATTTAGGAATTCTTAATGCACCAGCCATTGTCTTCTCTAGATTCCAAATGCTGATTTTTTAATTGTTCATAAAAACTTCTGGAAGTTCCCAAGCTAAGGAAGGAGGGGAAGAAAAATGGGAACAAACAAAGCATGTTGGGTAGAGATTATAAAACCTGATATTTTAAAGCATTAATAAGAATAATTATGTTTGTCAAATTAGTATTGATTCCTGGAAAACTATAGAGTTCTGATACTGAACTTGTTAATAAAAAAAAAAAAAAGTGCTAGAAGCATATCAATAGATGACAATAAGATTTATAATATATAGATCTTGTTCACCTAACCTAGTGTCATTTTTCATTGGATTAACAATACCATTAATAAAAATAATGATGCTGGCATAATAAACTTCTGTAAAGCACTGGCAATGTTTTCATACAACAATTTGACTTAAAAAAAAATGGAAGAACATGAAATCGATACAGAACACACTATGTAAATTAAAATATTATCTAAAATAGATCAGACCCCTAAAGAATACGCTGCTGAAAAATAAACAGTGTATGTTTTTTTTCTGTACAACTACTTTTTGGGACCTATCTAAAGAATTATCTTTAGCTTAGGCTTTAAAGAAAACATTGGGGTTTGTGTGATATGAATATTGAGTGTATGATTTATGATGAAAACATCTTGCCAACCCAGAACACAGTTTGTACACTGGAACGTATATCAGTACAG
Organism: Phalacrocorax aristotelis; assembly: GCF_949628215.1. NCBI lineage: Eukaryota > Metazoa > Chordata > Aves > Suliformes > Phalacrocoracidae > Phalacrocorax > Phalacrocorax aristotelis. The sequence continues at coordinate 49,388,530 of NC_134276.1, forward strand.
CCCATGTAACTGCAATCCTCTAAGAACAAAATATGTAAGACTTACAAGAGGTTGAGTACTACTTTGAGAAGTTAATTTGAAAATCTCACAGGTACAATTGTAATTTGCAAATCAGTGGAATGCCAGTGAAATCAAAAGCAATACGACCATATTGACCTGATGAGCTTACCCAACTAATATTGCTTGGGAATTCTTAATAACATGATTTTGAACAATGTGAATTTGTGTGAATTTGAATTTTTTTTTATTGTTTCAGTTTCTGACTTCAGGGGTAGAGCACTGGGAGCTGAAAATATACCTCTGAAAATGTTGCTTCTGAAAGAAAGCCTTTTTTTCCTCTATACAGTCCATGTTAATGCAGCGCTTCATATTACATATCATCATGTATTTCACACTGAGTTTCATTACATTCCACAGATAAACAAGACAATTATGGAGGTAAACAATAGCAGAGATAGAGAAATTTTTGGAGGCTCCGTAATAGAAAAATAGAGTCCACCAACATCTAAAATGAATTGGAAGGTCACTGAGGTAGAAAGGTACAGAGAGAGTGTTCCACATAACCAGAGCTGAAGAATGTTTTCTTTTGTGTTAACCACAACAATATTGCATGAAGAAAGAGAAAGAATACTAGTGGTTGGTGAACAGAGAATACAAAAAGCATCTACGTGTGCTTCAGTGTGGCATGTTGATATTTTGTTCCTGTTTGTTGCATTTAGGGGAATATAAAGTCTGTTCACAGTGTCTCTTATGTTGAAACTCTATGCAGAATTACAAACAGAAGAAAAAGGGTGTTACTAACTTGTCAGTGTTTCTAATTTGAGCTCTAGGATTATGAAGAAAAACCTTCTGAGCTGAAATTTAAGCATGTTAAGGCAGGTCATGCAAACTAGCGTTGTGTTGCTATTACCAAGGGGATTGTCCATTTGCCACTTTGGAGAAGGCTGAGAGCATGTGACTTCTGGCAGCAGGAATATGGCTTCTTCTCCACCAAAGACCTGCAAGAGCAGAACAGTTCAGTGCCCTGGTATCACACACAGGGGAGAAAGCTCTGCCTGGGAAGGCACCACAGTGGAACATGCCTGAACGGTGCATCTGCACCAAGGGGAAGTAGTGGGTGATGGTTATGGGAGACTCCCAACTGCAGTGGTGGAGACCCACATCTGCCTGCACGACTTGCTGCCTAGGGAGATTTATTCCTTTCTGAGGACTCTGACCAGGGATGGTACGAAAGCGACTGCTGCAGCTTGTCCAGTCCTCAGGCTATTTTCCCATGCTGCTCATCCATGCAGGCACCAATGAAACTGCCAGGGGAGATCCTAAGAGTGACAAGAGCCACTCTTAAACTGCAAGGCTTATGAGCATTTGAGCTCAGGTGGTCTCGCCCCAGTCCTGTCAGTAAAGATTTGAAATTGTAAGCAAAATAACATAGCAACATTACCAGTGTTCATAGTAACTTGCAAATATTCAGGGACAGGAACATAGACTCTGTTGAAAAGTCAAAATCAGTGATTTCTTGCTCCATGCAGTACTTGGGACTTGAAGTTGTTATCATGATACACCAGTGAGTACTATAATTATAATGTCTGTCATGTGGGCAGGAAAAAAGACTTTTAAAGTTGTTAAAGCAACTTCTGAAGTTCCTTAAATAACTAAGTGTTCTTAAAAATTCTGCTGGCTTCACTGTTGCTTTGAGGATATTCTCAGCAATGAGTCTGTGCATAACATAAGGTAGATAATTTACATGCCTGTTTATATTTTGTTTCAGGACCTCTGCTTTATCATAGTTGCCTCTTTCTATCTGCCACATTAACTAGTGGATTTTTAAAAGGCATAATATGACACATTTTTGATAACATGGCATATCACATTCATCCCTTCAGCCACTTCTTAAATTATTCACATAGAATGATGGCATATATTCCATCATATTAAAACAATTTGCATTAAATATTTGACAGAAAACATATGTCCTTTATTTTCTTTTCAGGGGAAAAAAATATTAAAATCTCAATCCATGTCAAGCTGTGGAGTTCAGCCACTGTAAAAAAGCAATTACTTGCTTCTCTTTCATCCCTTTTAGTAATATGTAACAAAAGACAGTAGAATGAAAGGGCAATGCACCTTATTTTTTGAAAACAGCAAGTTGATAGCCTAAAAAAATTTTTTTTCCCCTGTAAAGTCCTGGACAAATAAAATGCCAGATTTTAAGTGACTAATACCTTTACTGCCTCTAACAAGATTCATAGTCATGAAAACCAAGACTGTGGTATATAAACAATAAAATACCGTGTATTAATTTTTAAAATAGGTTGGCATACATTTAGTGTTGATTTTCACTAAATTTTCTAGTCATTTTACTACAATCACAGAATCACAGAATGGTGGGTCTTGGAAGAGATCTAGACATGGTCTAGAGATCATCTTGTCCAACCCCCCTGCTTGAGCAGGCACACCTACAGCAGGTGGTACAGGACCGTGTCCAGGTGGTTTTTGAGTGTCTCCAGGGAAGGAGACTCCACACCCTCCCTGGGCAGCCTGTGCCACTGCTCTGGCACCCGCACAGGGAAGAAGTTTTTTCTCATATTCAGGTGGAACTTCCTGTGTTCCAGCTTGTGCCCACTGCCCCTTGTCCTGTCATTGGGCACCACTGAAAAGAGTCTGATCCCATCATTCTGACACCCACGCTTTAGATATTTATAGGTATTTATGAAATCCCCCCTCAGTCTTCTCTTCTCCAGGATGAAAAAAGCCAAGTGTCTCAGCCTTTCCTCATAAGGGAGATGCTCCAGCCAACCGATCATCTTGGTATCTCTCCGCTGGACTTGCTCAAGCAGTTCCCTGTTCTTCTTAAACTGGGGTGCCCAAAGCTGGACGCAGTACTCCAGATGTGGTCTCACTAGGGCAGAGCAAAGGGGGAGGATAATCTCCCTCGACCTGCTGACCACGCTCCTTTTAATGCACCCCAGGATACCACTGGCCTTCTTTGCCACAAGGGCACATTGCTGGCTCAGGGTCAGCTTGCCGTCCACCAGCGCTCCCAGGTCCTTCTCAGCACAGCTGCTTTCCAGTAGTTCAGCCCCCAGCCTGTGCTGGTGCATGGGGTTGTTCCTCCCCAGGGGAAGGACCTTGCACTTGCTTTTCTTTAATTTCATCAGGTTCCCCTTGGCCCAGCCACACAGTAAGTGATCTTTCTCCCCAGTTTCCCTGAAATTTCAGGTATGAATTTAATGAGAGAAGCCTTCTGCAGTTGTCAGAGTTAAAAACATTGCAGTCAATAGAGATGAACTTCTTTTTTATTCAGGCTGTTTTATAACAAAGTTAACAACCAGTGAAACAGTTGCTGATAAGCATGTAGATGGAGTTTTTTAGACTATTTTAGGCAGAAGTATAAAAGGTCTTACCTAAGCTAAGCTAACATTGTAAAGAACATAGCTAATACAAAGAAAAATAAATAACTGTTAAGAACTTAATTTTATCATTAAAACTAATATAGCATCATTAAAGTATGTTTCAATTTCATTTGCTCCCTACAAAAGTACACAATTAAAATTGGACTTTGTTAATGGCACAATAATAAATTTATGCTTCCAGTTAGATAATTTTAATGTAAATAGTCAACATTAACAAAAATGTTAACATTTTATTCAACAGAAGCACTTGCAAAATTATGTCTCCATTTTAATCCTAAATTTTATAAACTTGTTATTTTGTTTGTATTACAATTTGTGACATCTAAATCTAAACCTACCCTGCAAACATTCATGTACTTGTCTAAATATTTTCATATTTTTAATTAAGGTTTAATCATTCAAATGCCTCTGATTTTTTTACAGAGGGACCTAAGTAAAAATAATTTCATTTCAGTTTCAAGGGAGGGAAAAAGTACAACCAAGCTTCATTTAATCCTCAGTTATTGCTCTGTATTCCCAGTTTTTCTTCTACATCCCTTACTTGCTTATTTAGGTACTTAAAAATCTCCTCACTCCCTCATGTGAAGTGAAGTGCTTTTCTGCACCCGCCACAAAAAGAGTTCTGATAAATAATGGAGAAGAAAAAACAAAATGTAACTGATGAAAATGTTCACAGAATAGTAGCATTTATGTTTCTGTCCTATATTTTTGAGAACTACAGGCTTATCTGGCACATTAAAATCTCAGCAGGGTTATGTTTACTGCAGGGATGAAACCAAATGGAAAATAAATACTGAGGTAACACATGTATAAATGAGAAGATGAATTTACTTATCTTCTCCCAGTAGCCCTTTGTGAGAAAAAAAATATTATGTAGTGTTAGATGTGTTCAAGTATGAGCAGAATGTTATATTTCCTCTGGAAATTACAAGAAGTCCAAATTCTTTTCATTCTCAAAGTGACAATATATCAACATTTCATCTTATTATGGAAAGAAATAACCTGAAATATCTATCTATTAATTCCTATACTTCCATATAGAAATATTGCAACATATAAAATATATAAAATAAAAGATAATATTAAATACTCCTATAACATAAAAAGTTTCATTTAAAAATGTGCTATAGAATAAATAGTTTGTTGTATCAATTTATATGAAAAATTTCACATATTAAAACTCATGGATTTAGTATCTTCATTATAGAAGAAAGCCTAATTGATTTTTTAAAGGTATCTCCTGTATTCTCATTTCATTTAGACTATCTTACCCAAAAGAAAATCTATTTCACTGAAAATTCTTTGTCTACTAGGTTGCATTCCTTGTTGATAAATCTATTATTAAGAAAGAGCATTTCATGTATTAATTTCAGCTGGAAATATGTCACTAAATATCATTACCTTTTCTTTTATAATTGTTTTGAGTTTGTTTAGTATATGTTGTTATGATAATATATATTCATGCCTCTCTTTAATTTAATAATTGCTATTTATCCTTGATTCTCATCAGTATATCGGCCATGGGATACCAAGCACTTGCTCAAAGAAAAATAAACTGCTACTGTCCTTTAAGAGCTTAGTTTGTACTGTGTGTTTTCCTCTTGTGTTCTGAGAGAAGGGTACTGTTCCTTCAATATCCGTTACTAGGACAGTAAAAGGGTCACTAATCACTGTCTCCAGAGATGCCATTTTTCTCCCGGGATATTCTTCCTGTACATTATCTCTTTGAAAGCTTCTATTTGCCATTCTAACATAATAATAGATGTGTCTATAAAGTCAGTCTCTCACTTTTAGGCTGTTTTCTATATAAGTAACTGTGTCTCAAAAGAATGATGTTAATTTACTACCACCCTTCTTCAACAAACTATATTATTTTTTCAAATGATTATAAGAAATGCTGAAAATTTTCCTTTAGAGAATGCTGAAACCAAATCCAAGGTCCAGAAATAAGAGTGGAACATCATTTCATGTTAGATTACAAGACACTGAAAGAATTCGATTTTGGCCATTTTTTGTGCATTTTCCTTTTTAAACATTTTGTGTGCTGTCTCTTGTATGTGTATGTCTGTGGGAAGGAGTGGAGGAAGGGACACTACGAATAAACTATGCAAGTATTATATAGCTTTCAAAATCAAACAAAAATAAAGATTAAAAACTTATCGGATGGGAAGTACTTTTCTGCTGAAAGATTACTGCAGTTTTGCAGTTCTATCCTTCAGAGCAAATAATCATCAGATTCTATGTTAATGAAGCACATTTCTCTTTCATATGAAACAAAAAGCTTTAATGAGTTTTATACACACCAAATAAACTTAATATGTCTATGGTATTACATGTGTTTATATGATTGTTTGTGTACACTTTCTAGCAGGTTTTGGATGGTCTAGAATATACACAAAAAACCTATTACAAGCAGGATTCTCCTTCCCTTTGAAAAGCTTCTACCCACATTATCTTTTTCCCTAAGTATATATTATCACTTCCTTGCCTCCAGATTTTCATGGTTTTGAAAAAGCACATGTAGTGATTAACTTCAAGTGTCGAGGGAAATTTTATGCTTTCCAGTGAGACCTCTAGAAGAGATTGCTTGGATATACTGTCTGGAATAAATTCTTCCTTCATCCTTATTTTGTTGGTCTGTCACCAGATAGCTCTTTTCTCTTTTGCAGAACTAACTCAAAGTTGGAATCTTTATTAGGTAGGTCATAAAATTCAGACTAATGGGGAAAATCTTTGCAAGGAGAGCTTAGCAAAAATCTGATGTCAGTTGCTTCCGTATCAGTCTTGAAATGGACTTACTCTATTTTCATTTTTCACTGTGTTAACAACCTTTCACCGTGACAGTCACTCTTTGACACTTCTATGAATTCTTCCTTTCATCTATGCTTATTATCTTACTGGAATATTACTTTTTTTGTTGTGGTTTTCTCTCTCTCTCTCACACACACACACACACACACACACACAGAGGACACAGACACAGCCGGTCACACAGACAGCCATAGACAAGGTGCTGACTTCAATAACACCCACACACAGGCCCAGACAGCCACGTCCCCTCCTCCTCCTGGGCTGGCAGAGGCAGAAGGTCACTAGTGCAGCGTACACACCACACTCTCCAGGTTCACAAGAGCATGCACGTTTGCTGATCCCCCCCGCACTGTCATGGTCCCTCTGCCCACCCAGCACCCCTGCCTGGATCCCAGCCCCTCCTACCCACCCCACAGGTCCCCGACTTGCCAGCTGGTCCAACTGCGTGCTCACTGCATATATGCAGCACACACATTCATCCCACAGGCACCCCACACTTGTGGGTCACCCACAAATACCAGCACAGATCCTCTGCCCACCTGATACCCCTTTCCAAACCCAGTTGCCCTAGTTGCTGGCTGTCCACCTTGGAGTTTGCCAGTAAATACACATGCACACACACACACACACCTGGTTTGGGGGACACAAAGACACTCACGTCCATCAGCCAGCATCAGGCACGTGGGCTGTGACCTGCGGTTCCACTCCAGCTGCCCGGCACTGAGCCCCTCGCTTGCCTCATTCATAATGGTCCACCCAGTAGCTGATTCTGGCAACATGTACCACTCCCCCACCAGTGGTTAGAGGTTAAAGACCTCCACTGGCTCCAGGCCAGGGGCACCCACACCCTCAGTCTGACTCCAGGGACTGGCACCCGGTCCCCTCACACCAGTACCCCCAGCACGTGGCAAAAGTCCCTGCAGCACTCGCACGCACACACGGTATAAAGAGATTACACAGAGACATTGTTAAGAAAAGAATTAATAAGAAGCTATAAGAAGGCAAGACAGACTGCAGTGACTAGGTGCAGGGCTCAGCCAGACAAGCGTACTGACCAGCTCCATTTCGTACCCTTTTCTGTCTGTCCCTCTTGTTCCTCCCTGCTCCCCCTTCCCCTGCACACTGCCTCATCCGTCAGCACACTCCCACCAAGGCCCTCCAACATCCTGGACGCTCAGGGTTTGCATCCTCATCCATTGCAAAGTCCCGCTTTGCCTGCAGTTCCTCAATAGTTCATCAATTAGTGTGACTGACCAGGTTTGTTTCTGGTTACTGTCTTTTTTAATGTTAATTGACGAGGTTTTATGTCTGTATGTTTGTCTCCCTCCCTTATCATCCCAAATGAAAAAATTAAACATTTTCACACTCTATATATCCTTATTAATTAGTGCAGCTGACCAGGTTTGTTCTTATCATGACCTCCCTTATCATTTTTTAGTCAGGCTGGTCTCTGCATATTCTGGTTTCTGGCTCCTTTGACTAGATACCCTTAGAGAGGCAGACATGCTTCTTCTAAATATCCTTACAGACTTTATTAAAGTATACCTAAAACAAAGGAAGATATTTTGTTGTAGTTTGTGCTGTTTCACTGGCTTAATGAATGACACAAAACTTTCAATATGGTTTTCTCGTATATACTTGGATCCCCAAAGATTTTCAGTTATTTCCCTGTTGTTCCACGTTTATTGTTCTGAACGCTCTTGTCTCATCAAATATGTCCCTTAAAATATATGCTGTACATGTCACAATTTATTAATAAAATACATATATTTTAAATGTCACATACCACAATTAATTGAGAAAAATAGAGAAATTAGTTTGTTAGAGGTAATAAAACCATGCCCTTAGTGCAGGCTTTGGGACAGTCTATCCACAGATACAAATAGGCATTGCTCCATTGATTTTATTGGTCTGGGCCATAAAATCCAGGTCCTGTCTCCTGTTTGTATACCCTACCTTGCTTTATCGTCTTTGAACTTTGATGAGATGCATTAATGCAATATGGTTATGCCCAAGAGGTGTTCATTCTGTGCTTCTGTTAGAAAGGAGCAGTTCTTTCTGGAATAGACTGATTACATCGAATGAAGAGATGATTGTGTTAGTGGTTCATTACCTCAGTGATTTCTCTTTTATCAAAATAAAAGGATCTATGCATTCACATTAGTTTCAGAAAAGAAAGCCCAATCAACATACAGATCTTCTGGGCATTGGATTGCATGTTACAGCCCCTGAGATACTTTATCACTGTAAAGAAGCAAAATACATGGAAATTTAGCTCCTTGCTATTCGCAGGTAATTAGAAAAGAAAGCAGCTTTGAGGCAATGGCACTAAAACTAAAACATTCCTTACTTTTCTATTAAGCGTCTGCTGCTTTAAGATGTTATTGATGGGGATCAGAAACCATGAGCCTCATCTATCTTGGTAGGTATATCACCAGAAGCACTGAGTTTCTCCTCTTTCTGAATTTAAATTCCAATACTTATAGAATTTGTGCTTGACTGACTAGTTTGCCTTTTTGCCTCCAAAAGTGTGTGCTCCTACTTCTGGCTCAGAAGTTCAGAAGCACAAGTAAATAACTTCCTAATGTATTTAAGCTGTGCCCAAGAAGGAAATATGGGAATAATCTATTCCCATTTATTATTATCCTTAAGAAAAAATACAAAGCAGTTTTAAAGTTTGTAGTACTAAAAGATGATAAACCCAGTGTTCAAAACAGGTCAAAAAACTTATAATTTGTAGACAGTGACTTGGGTTATATAATTAGCTAGCAACATCATTAGCAATCTTAGAGACATCACGATGTCCTGAATATACACATTTCAGCTGTGAATGTAATAATTTGCACTTCCAGATAATTTATGTAAAAGCGCTGATGAATTTTCATGAATGAATCATCAAATATGCCCAAATATTCTTTAAATGTTCTTCAAAGGATGATTTTTGGACTGCAAAAATACTTCAGTATTTAGAAAATAAAAGCAAAAAGGTCTTGAATGTCCTTGTTTTCACAACTTTCCTTTCCACCTTATCAAACCCTCATATATATTTGATTTTAAAAAATTATTTCCTGTTTTAAAACTTGCTGTTTCACTCAACGTATCATTAATCCTTCATCTTAGGTAACTAATAACTGCACTGAAAATAAAGAATTAGAATTTTCCCATATTAGATGAATTAGATCATTTACAAATGAAATGGAAAACTTTGATGAAGTTGCTTTCCAGCAACAAATGCAAAGTGAACAAATATAAAGGATGAATTATTTTTATTCTCTATGATTTTTTGATGAGTTTAAAAATATTATAACCTCTGATAATTATCAATATTTCCTTTCTACTTTTTTTAGAATAATATTTCTTCTCTCTTTTTTTTTGTTTTACAAATAGTCATTGAAACAGTAGGTTTAAAAGAAAATGGAAATCAAGAAGTATAAAAGAACTTGAATCAATAGGTTAACATAATTGAAGTTTGTATGGACAAGGCAAAGTTTTCCACGGCTTTATACATGCAAAGACTGCCACATACCCACTCTTCATTATTTTCATTTATTTTTGCTAGTAATTATGACTGTAGACTAACCGAGATCAAATAACAGCAACATTAATACCCAAAATCAAAATGCAAACTCCCAGCACACATGCCAATAAGCCCCAATGATCCTGAAGATCCTTCCCTGGTCTTTTCTACTCCCACCTTTTTCTGAGGCTTTGAAGAATTCATTACAATTGAGGCTGACTAATATGGAACCCCTTATGAGACCCAAACAGTGCATCGACTTTTAAATAGTGAAATTCTTCTTCTATCCCCAGATAAATCTGATTAGGAAAATGAACTGTGTCTCTATAGTCCCTCAAGGTTTTATTAAGCAGTACTTGAAAACCTTTCTTTCTTTGTAAGTTTCATTATATCAAATTAGCCCTGCCACCTTGCCAGGCCTTATTTTGTAACTGCATTTTTTATGTCTTACATGGGATTAAATAAGATGAATTTATATCTCAGCATTTTCTAACCTAACAGCATTCACGCCATTTTGACTTCCCTTAATCACACAAAAAAATAGGGTTCTAAAAAACTGTCACCTGAAGTAGCTTAGTCTTCCTATAGAGCGGCAGAGGGAACAGATAGGCACAGGCAGAGAGTTATTCACCTTGTCATCAGATCTGAACATGATAGCCAGAGTTAAGTGAGAAGAATCTCATCCTCACTGTCATTTGTTCATGACATTTGCACATATAATTTGCTCATGGTTGAATAAAAGACAGGTCTGGTCTGCAGGCAACCCCTCAATAGCCCCAGTCAGCTGGTGTGCATGCTTTATTATCCTTTTTCCCATTTCTTGGCTCTCTTTTTGCATCCTTAATGCCTCCCTTTCTCTTCCATAACCATATTTCAAATAAACAGCCTACCCCTAATTACTTTTTCTCCACTGATACCAAGTTTAGTATTGCTGCTACTAGGTCATCTCTGCTTTTCACAGTATTTCCGATAGTGTTACCAAGGCACTACTGGCCTCTGCTCTGCAAAGATCTCTCAACGATCCCCTTCAGCTGTCGATGATGTTTGTCTGTTTTTCACATAATTCAGCCACAAACATGGTGCTGTTGGTGATTTCATCAGCATCTCACATTGTTAACTGTCACATCCTGTAGTCTTCCACATGCCATTCAGTTAGCCTGACCTCAAGACACGTTATTTCTGGTCTTTCCTATCATGCTTCTAGGAACATATTCTAGATATGTGCAAGTTATTCCATACAGTTTTTAACCCCTCCGGTTTGCTTGCTTTGCCCAAACCATCTTCCTTTGGTTGCATAGTTCTGAATTCTTCCCATATGCCTTTCAAACACTGGTCTTGAAACATTAGTAAATTAAACTTTTTTCTTAATTTGTACCTCTTACCATCTGTCTGTTGTGTTTGCCTTTTTGCGTGTTTGTATCTATCCCATCTCTTTGTTTAGGTCCCTCTGTGTTCTCTGTTTTCAATCTTAACTTTTAAAGTGATTATAAACTCTTTAAATACTTCACTCTCTCACCTCTTTGGGAGCCCATGCCTCCGGCTCCGCCTGTCCAGTGACAGTTACAACAGAATTTAAGCAGAGCACTGATGACGTCCCTTGCTTAAAATGAATGTTTTTTCAGCTGAGACAAATATGTTTTGGCTTTAGATATTTTAAAGTTGTCTTGTTCAGTACTTATTCATTTTTTAGGTTAATGATGAATCTTATGGAAGTTTTCACAGCATTTTGTCTTACTACTTACAATATATTTGTTCACACTACTTACAATATATTTGTTCACCCGAATGCTTTAATGCCCCACTGTTGTCTTGACTGCATATCTTCCCTGCTTTTGAAACCTGATGCATTTATTACTGAGTCTCTTGAACATCTAGGTTGTATATGCCAACAGACTTGGGATCGCTTACTGACTGTAACAAATGAGTTTCATGCTTCTGCATGGATCCATCAGAAACTCTACTGCACTTTCTAATCTTAAAAAGAAAAACAAAAAAATACCCCCCAAAAAACCCAAAACACATCTAACACTAGAGTTTTTGGACTAAAACAGCTATCATACATGCATCCTACATACAGATTTGAGAACAGAAAACAGAATAAACCTGCAGCTTTTCCACCTATTGGATTATTATCTTCTTATCTGTGATTTACTGTATAAAAATAAGTCAGAAGGATATTGCTCTAAAATTGCTTGTTTCTGGGCACTGGCTAAAAAAAGAGTCTGTATTGACAAGGTCAGAGAGGCTTCTGCATTTGGGATATCTACAGTTAGTGAGATGAACTTCATGCAAGGTTTCTCTACAACATGCTAGGATTCATAAAAGGGCCTAATCAATCCATCACGTTTTGAAGCCAAACATCACGCATTCCTTACCGTGAACTCAAAACCACTCTTCCCTGTGAGCAACAATAGGAGTCTAGAAGGACAAAACTGCACAATTTCCTGGCCCCAGAAAATTTCATCTTTTCACTCTCTACATCAATACAACAAATAATTTTAAACTCAGTGGATCTGAATGATCAGCAGTGAGTGTGTAGTTATAATGAACTGCACCAAAGTTGTTTCCAGATAATTTTTAAATGATGTAGTGGAAGGAAAGAAATAACTAAATAAATAGCTAGATGGGAGTTCATTAAATAGGGTAGGTTTTTTTCCCATAAAAGAAATCTAAATTGTTTTTAACCAAACAACCATTTTTAGTGTACATAATATTTATGACAGTCATGATTCATATTGGAATGAGATGAAGCAGATGCAAAATTTTACTGGTAATTGCAGTCTTTCAGCATTATACATAAGCACTCATGCACAGCCACTGAATTATTGTCAACATTTCTGAGGGTTGTAATGCACATGAAGATTTATTAATGCTTATCAGGATTCTGACTCACCTTCTCTTCTTTATGCTGTTTATGAATATTTTTATACAGGATTTTATAAACATTCTTATCCTCTGCTCTGTATAAGAATAGTAGGCAAGAATTAAAGGCTTAAAAATCAATGACCTGTGATTAACACCGTTGAAGAAATTATTTTTACTGTCTAACAAATGTAAGCAAAATGAAACCCAGTAATTTTTATGAGCTGAACTATTATGGAGAGCATTTTGCACTTTTCATTAAAATTTATGATCATTCTTGATTCAGTTTGATGCATATACATGAAATTAAGATACAAATTATTTAATATTTATTGGAAGGGTGTTCCATTTTAGAAGTCAATAATTAGTTCCCAGGTGAATAAACTGTGAGGCCAAGGGCTGAATACCTTGTCCCAATAAGATATAAGATATCTGAATTATTGTTGAAGAAAATGGAGTTCTTTCCTATTAGACCTTTTATTGTACAAGCAAAATTATTTGCTGTTCCATTAAGGAAGGAATAATTATTGATAAACTAATAATAAAACTCCCCTCTGTATGCCAATTCAGCACACTGCTAATGTAATTTTAATTTTTCATCTCCCTTAGAATTCATAAACTTTTCAAATTCATTCCTGCAGCATATTTTCTTTCCCCTTTCTACATCTCTATCACCCTTTGCCGTAAGAAATCTTAGCAAATGGCATCAATAAACATACTTTATTATATCAGATGTTACATGAAACTTAATATTTTTTCAGGCTTTTTGTTCACTCATTAAATACACTTTAATGAATTTAGTTAACTTCATTGTAAAAGTAACTTGCCCTTGAAATCTATTAAAAAGATAGAAGAAAATCTAATTACCTTACACTACATTGGTTTGCCCTCTTATCTGAGGAAAACCAGCAAAAATATTTTAAAAATTAATTCAAATCACATTTTCTTATACATAAGTAGCACTGAAGAAACTCAAACTTTTAATAAAAATATAATGCACATCCCACAGTTTTCAAACTATTCTGTACTATTCCTTCCCAGCTGCTTTGCATTCTTCAATGGGAAAATAATTGTTTCCATAACAAATATGCATGTATATACCTAAATAAACATATAAATTTTTTATTACTCATTCAGAATTACACAGTTGCTATCTATCTAACAAGTAACAGTCTGGACATAAAGTGTACTGAATAAGTATTTGTGTTATATACAAAATTATTCACAAAGTGAAATAGAAATGGTCTCAGTTTATGAAGTACACATAAACTCATACACCCAAACAGTAAATAATAAAACAGTATCTATCCATCATTCCAATCATCTCTACCTTATGTAAAAGATACAGTACACAATCCTTTTCAAAGCACTAGGGTATTTCTCTACATTTCCTGTTTTTAAACATTAGTGATCAGTTATTTTACATATATGAGATTATCAAATTATAGCTGTAATCATCTTTAAATGCATAATGAAAGCTCCTGAAATCATATAAAAATGAAAAACCCCTATGTTCTCCACAAAGTATATAAGCAATTCCAGGTTTGCATTTTCTGTATTTGCCCTTTTCCATATGAAAAATTGAGGGAAGCTGTCAAGAATTTTCAGCAAACGTGTTTTACATTGTTTTGATTAGGTTAAAAAAAAAAAGCAGCTATTGAGGATGAGACTGAAAATTAAGCATTAGCTTATTAAGACCATTTGTTTCATCTATAATTGTCCTTGAAGGGATTTTTTGTTCTATATTCCTTTTCTGTATAGGGTACTGACAATAATCAGACGTGGGATACTAGATGGAATACTGAATTGTTCTCATTTGGGGCCATTTTTATCTTCTATCTACTGTTTCTTGGTGAGCAGGTTGCTGAAGATCAATAGTGTGAATCAGCATTCTTTGTGCAAACTCTAACTTGCACTCTGAGAGTAAAATGTGTTTTACCTTCACAAAGTTAAACTCTAAGTTGGTTCTTCTCCAAACTAAATCATATCAGAACTTTAGAGTCATCAGCAATGTAGGATTAGGTCTATGATGGTAGACTGCAAAAAGATTGGAAGCCTTCCCAGTGAAAGAAGCACTACCATATTTTCAGTAAGGAAACTGTACCTGTATTTCTTACATTTCTATGTTAGAAGTTATAGTAGGAAACAAGATAAGTTTGACTCCTAACATCTTTAAAAAGAAAACCCAGAAAATTAGAGAAAAAGAAGAAAAAAGCTGCAAAATCTTTAAAAATTCCAGTTCAACCTTCCTTTAGGTTTGGCACTTTTCCCATAACAAACATTTTATGATATGATAGTTCATTTTACATTTTTCAGTTGTTGATGAAATGTCAGCCAAACTGCATCGTAGTAGTTCATAGTGCATTTTCTAAAGAAAAGGCCAATCATTATATTTTATTAAATACTTCTAATGCCCCCCAAAAAAGGTATTTTAGTGTGTTCATATTTTTCCTAGATAGTGTTCTATATGAAGAAATTATTCTACTAAGTGAAATTAACAAATTTATGAGGATTTCTAATACAGCTCCAGAATACTTCTGATTACAGTGATGTATTTCTTGCAAAAGCTAGATTATTTCTTTTATAAAAGAGAGAAAGCTTGCTTTGTCTACTTTATTTATGGGAAGCTATGCTAAAAAGATTTTCAACAATTTCCCTAAATCACTTTTGAAAGCCTGTAGTTAAACTGGAAGTAGCTACAGTTTTGCAATCCAGGTTTAGTGTCCACCTACTGCATCAAATAGAATTTTTAGCACACTGTAACTACAACTTTATAATTTGAAAGAAGAAAACAACAGAAACTGTGATTTGAGAAGAAAAGTTTCAAAGCTATAAGGAAAAATAAACCAAACTAACTTCCCTGTACTATAAACCTTGATTCAATACTCATAACCAAATATCAACGAGACACAAGATGTGATATTATCACAAGGTGATTTTTCTACCGTGTATAGGTCAAATGAGTATAATTTTAATGAAAGAGAAAATTCAGCACCTCCTTCACAAATAATTAAAATACATTAAAGATGTATTTTGCTATATTGTTTAAT
Organism: Phalacrocorax aristotelis; assembly: GCF_949628215.1. Lineage (NCBI taxonomy): Eukaryota > Metazoa > Chordata > Aves > Suliformes > Phalacrocoracidae > Phalacrocorax > Phalacrocorax aristotelis. Next base: position 49,404,183 of record NC_134276.1, read on the forward strand.
ATCCACGAGAATCAGAAGTTCAGATGTAAAATAATCTCAGTAATTTAATATCTGAAATAATTTTAATGGAACATGAGAACCCGAAATGCCAGGATTCTGCACCTAGGATGAAGTAATGCAAGGAGCAAGTATAAATGGTGAGAGGAGTGGCTGGAGAGGAGCTCTGCAGAAAGGGATCTGGGGGTGCTGGTCAACAGCAGGCTCAATATGAGTCATCAGTGTGCCCTGGCAGCCAAGAGGGCAAACCGCGTCCTGGGGTGCATCAAACACAGCACAACCAGCCATTCAAAGGAGGTGATTTTCCCGCTATATTCAGCATTGGTGCAGCCTCAACTTGAGTACAGTGTGCAGTTCCGGTCCCCACAATTTAAGAAGGTTATGAAGTTCCTCTAATGTGTCCAGAGGAGGGCAACAAAGCTGGTGAAAGAGCTGGAAAGCATGTCCTATGAGGAGCAGCTGAGGACTTTGGGCTTGTCTAGTTTGGAGAAAAGCAGCTTCCTCAGGAGGGGAAGTGGAGACAGAGGTCCTGATCTCTTCTCACTGGTACCCAGTGCAAGGACACATATGGGAATGGTTCAAACTTGCGTCAGGGGAGGTTCAGATTGGACACTGAGAAGCATTTCTTTACCAAGGGTCTGGTCAAACACTGGAACAGGCTTCCTAGAGTGGTGGTCAATGCCTGTCAGTGTTTAAGCAGCATTTAGGCAATGCCCTTAATAACATGCTTTAGCTTTTGATCAGCCCTGAAGTGCTCAGGCTGTTGGACTACATGATTGTTGTAGGTTCCTTCCAACTGAAATAATCTATAAGTCTGCCCAGAGCTGATGTTGATTTTGATAAGAACTAGGAACACTCATCAGAGTTTTAGGGTAAGTCATACATTTTTAGGCAACAAGACATAAAACACAAATTGTCAAGATGATACATTTACAAATATTTTGAGCCCTTATGATACAATAAAGACAATTCATTTAAAAAATCAGTAAATTATTATCACATGTTTTTATAAATAAAACATGGAATTCAGAAATACTAGGTTTTCACAATTGAAGCTGAGATATATAGGTAACATCCATGATGCTATTAAGATGTTTTCCTTCAGCATGTAGTCTCTAAGAAAATTATAAAAAGATTTTGTATGCAAGAAAACTGGTGAATAAATATGTATTTTCTGCATTTAATTAAAAATCTGTAGTGTTTATTTATAATCTGTATGTTTACAGAATATAATAAAACTATTCATTTGTGGATTTTCATGTATCAAATATTCTATGGCACTTAACCAGAATTAAGAAAAACATTACAGCTGAAGAAGGGTAATTTGCTAATAAAGGAATGTATTAATGTTTGAGTTACAGAATATTGGTTTAAATACATTATTGCTATTAACAATAGAATTTTTGTTCTCATCATAGCTGTAAGAACTAGAACTAGACATTTCTAGCTGCTAGAAGCTTTTAACATAGTGATGTTTTCTAAAATACTTAGTTTATCTAGGAGGTGTTAAGTTGAGAAATACAGAGCGCAAACAGGATTAATGAGAGCCAAAGATAACTGATTGATATATCTTCCTTCTCCTTCTGTAGAATGATCTCTGACTTAAATAACTATATCTCAGATCTTTCTTCTCACACATCTTTCTCAGAGATCTCAGATCTTCCACCTCTTCAGATACTTTCATAATTCAGAGATCACTTAAACTCTCTCCAGGGTTTCTTTTTTCCTTTGGGGAAAAGTAGACTGTTAAGACCAGCTGTTGTGGTTTAACCCTGGTATGCATCAAAGCCTCACACAGCTGCTTCTTCACTGGGGAAGAGAATCAAAAGGGTAAATGTGAGAAAACTCATGAGTTGAGATATAAGCAGTTTAATAGGTAAAGAAAAAGCTGTGTGCCCAAGCAAAGCAAAACAAGGAATTCATTCACTCCTTCCCATGGGCAGGCAGGTGTTCAGCCATCTCCAGGAAAGCAGGGCTCCATCACGCGTAACAGTTACTTGGGAAGACAAACACCATCAATCCTGACATCCCTCCTTCCTCCCTCACCCCAGCTTTTACTTCTGAGCATGATGTCATATGGTATGGATATTCCTTTGGCCAGCTGGGGTCAGCTGTCCTGGCTGTGTCCCCTCCCAAATTCTTCCCCCCAGCCTATTTGCTGGCGGGGCACAGTGAGGAACAGAAAAGGGTTTGATGCTGTGTAAGCACAGCTCAGCAACAGCTGAAACATCCCTATATTATCAACACTATTTTCATCACAAATTTTTGAGTAGGATTTTTTTTTTTCCCTAGTCTTGATTTGGAAGCAACATAAAGTACTTTTGGCACTATCTTATCGAATCATAGAATGGTTTGGGTTGGAAGGGACCTTTAAAGGTCATCTAGTCCAACCCCCTGCAGTGAGCAGGGACATCTTCAATTAGATCAGGCTGCTCAAAGCACCATCCAACCTGACCTGGAATGTTTGCAGGCATGGGGCCTCCACAACCTCTCTGGGCAACCTGTGCCAGTGTTTCACCACCCTCATTGTAAAAGCTTTCTTCCTTATATCCAGTCTAAATCTACTCTATTTTAATCCTTGTCCTGTCACAACAGGCCCTGCTAAAAAGTTTATCCATGTTTTTCTTACAAGCCCCCTCTAAGTACTGAAAAGCTGCAATAAGATCTCCCTAGAACCTTCTCTTTTCCTGGATGAACACCACCAACTGTCTCATCCTTTCTTCGTGTGAGAAGTGCTCCGGCCCTCGGATCATTTTTGTGGCCCTCCTCTGGACCCACTCGAACAGGTCCATATCTTTCCTGTGGTGAGGGCTCCAGAGCTGGATGCAGCACTCCAGGTGAGGCCTCACCAGAGCAGAGCAGAGGGGCAGAACTACCTCCCTTGACCTGCTGGCCATGCTTCTTTTGATGCAGTCCAAGATATGGTTGGCCTTCTGGGATGTGACCACACATTGTTGGCTCATGTCCAGCTTTTAATCCACAGGTGCCCCCAAGCCCTTCTCTGCAGGGCTGCTTTCAATCCTGTCATCCACCAGCCTCTATTGATGCCAGGGGTTGCCCCGACCCAGGTGCAGGACCTTGCACTTGGCCTTGTTGAACCTCATGAGCTTGTCCTTTTCCCTATGGATGTCACCCCATCCCTCAGGTGTGTCAAGCATACCATCAAGTTATCACTGTGACTTTTCACCTCTGAGTTTTTGTTATTATTTGTCCCATGGGAGTCAAAGATTGTTAGGGAACTGCCAACTTTATAGATTTAACAGAAATTAATTCATGATTATGAACACATGTCTTGTTTTACCTCTCTCCATAAGTTCTTTTCTTGAGGACCTCTACTGGAAAGAGTAGTGTGGACCAAGACCACCTGCAACCTTTATTGTTACCAAAGACTATGCCAAATATTTAGTTGATTTTTATTTTTCTGGTTAATTTCTTTTTTTATTTTAAAACGTTTTGTATATTGCTTTTCTTTTGTCATATATCACGAACTTAACAGTGAAATGTTTGATACACTTCTTGTTGCCCAGGGCTTGGACAGGGGAAGGCTTGAGTCATTCCTCTTTATTTTTTTTCTTTTTTTTTTTATCTTTTTGTTCATTTTCAGGTATTGTAAAAGGTTATGTTGGGATCATGTGCAGCACAAGCTCTCATGGGATTTCATAAATTTAATTCTGTCACTCTTCTTGTTCAAAAAGCATACAAAATCATTAAGAAGGTTATTGAAGTATTTTGGTGTGGTATGAAGTGCAATTCTTAATGTGTAGATGACAAACAATTCAGTATATGCATCTTATCTAAGCCATTTATTGTAGCTGTGAAATTATTAAGAGACAGGGCATGCAAGACGGATGTTCTGAATAACTTTCCCCTGAAAGGGGAAAAGCCTTTTTGCATCAAGGCTTTCTGGTTTTCTTCTCTAGAAGATCTCAAACATGCAAAGCTGTGCTCGCAGTAAGGAGAGGAAACCAGTTTATTGTATACTCTTCTGTTACTAATGCAATATGATATAGAAAATGCCTTGTTTGATTACTGACATCACATTGATCAGATCACCTATGTCAGCTGGTTTAACTGGCTTATCGAGATTACTGATTACACTAATTGTGTCCATGACTGTCTCAATTAGTACTGAAATTTAGGGTTAATTTTATCAAATTGTTAATACTAAAAGTTAAAACCCTTTAGATTCATTCTGGTTTTGAGATATTATGTTGGAAAAATTAAAATAATCCTCTCACGATTTATCAAAATTCCTAAAATTGATGCCAAAACTGGAACTTACCATGAATGCTTCACAGAAGTAGGCCAACACAGCAGCGAAATGAGATTGTCAAATACAATCTTACAGTGCTCTTCAGCTAGATGTATAAGCAAAGACACCTTGGAAAATGTAGTACTTGTGCCTTTTATTTTCCTCCAAAATCAGGTTGTATTTGTAGGTTCAGAGGGCAATTCAGGCTGGAAGGCACTTCAGGACGCCTCTAGCCCAGCTTCTCACTCAAAGCAGGGACAGCTCTGGGGTCATACCAGGTTGCTCAGGGCTTTGTCCAGGTGGGTCTTGAAAGCCTGAAAAGACAGAGACAGTACAATCTCTCGGGACAACCTGCTCTGTCAGTGCCCAGTCTGTACCACTGCCAGGGGGTCTTCCTTACTTGGGACAGGACTTTGCATTTTGCTTTGTTTAACTTCATGAGGTTTCTCTTGACCCATTACTCCAGCCTGTCTAGGTCACTCTGGATGACCTCCAGTGTATTGACTGGTTCCATTCCCTGACAAACTTAGTGTCATCTACATAAAAATGAATCAAAGCTTTTCTGACTGTAATAATACTCTTGATTACAGGATGGAAACATTTAAGAAAAAAAAAGAGCCAAAATATCAAAAACAGTTAATAAATTTCTACTCCAAGTATTACCCAATGCCTTGAATTCTGCCTAAGATCACAGTCTCCGACTCGTGCATTATCTACAGTGCTTGGTGAAAGAATTTAAAAAGAAACTGAAGAAATATGATTTGACACAACATAGAAAATTCTACACGTTATGCACCAGATTGCTTTGCAAATGCATTCCTTACAATCTGCTTTTAGGAAGCTGTAATTGAAATTGTTCCTATCAATGGATGCTCTAGGCATAAACGGACAGGAAGTAGACTTATACATACACTGCTCAGAACCACAAAAGCTTTAATACGCTGCAATCTTCCATAACAGTTTTCCATAAACAGAAATAAATGTGACAAACAGTGACTAGATCAGCAATGTCCATATTCTAGTTTAGTGGAGGTAAGGCGCATGTCTTACTTTCTTACCTTAATGGTATAAACTTTTTCATGAAAAATTAAATGTTTTTGTTGTAAGGAATTTGCAGTAGACGTGACAAGGAGTCTTAATTAAATTTGCAGATTTCAAACATAATACAAGTGTTTAACACTGTGAGGGCTCAGTTATTCATACAGAAGAAAGAAATATAATACCCTAAACCAAACAACCACACACACACCCCCCCAAACACAAAAGTTAACCCCATTCATTAGGCTACACTTTAAGAATTTCAGGTTTGGACTTGGGAATCAGAGGTGATGACTAGACTTCTCATTTTGACAGTATCTAATGCCCTAGTAGAGGCTTGACTTTCTCACTGAGGTATGGTGAAGAGTTGCTAAAGAAGATTATTGTATGAAGAGTGCTTAAGCTGTCATAAATCTCTCACAAAAACAACTGTGTTGTGCCAGGAAAAGAGTGAAAAGCAAGTGGCGTTTTTCAATTATTGTCTTTGTAAAGTAAATTTTAGTATCTCTGAATGATACCTTCCAAATTTTCCACTACTCTATATCACTCGCAGCAAAACAATAAAAACTTTAGGCACTATACTAGTGGCTTTACATAATTAACATTACTTGTGTCTGGTCTCTTGGTCTAGGATAAAGACATTGATAGTGGGAAGGAAATGTGGCCACTGTGTTTGTTCAGACTGTCAACAAGTGTTCAATTAGTGTTTAGTAGGGTGTGACTATCCTGCCATTGAAAATGGGCTCTGACTTGTAGCTGCTGTCACAGACCTTAAGAGGTCATGAAGAGTTAATAACTTTTTGTCAATATACATCCCAAATTGGGTTTGAAACAGATGACAATCATAATAAAACTCCTCCAATGAGCATGAAGAATGACTTAACCTCCTGTTACCAAAGTATTCTTGCTGACCTTTTTTGAGAATAACCTTTTACTTTGAGACATTTGAAGTCAATACCATATCTATTCTAATCAGAATGCACAGAAGAAAGAAAGGAGCTTACTTTCTCTTGTCAAAGGCAAAGTGAGTGGAGTCATATATTCAAGGAGGGATGCAATTTTTTCCATATCATAACCAGGACATATTAACAAAAACCTAAAATCAGGGATAAGAAGGAAGTTTGTTGTTTTTCCTGTCTCTCACTGAGTGTTTTTTTGTAATGGAAGGACATGGCAGACTTTGCTTATAGGGCTTGGTTTGATTTATAGAGCTAACATTCAATTAAAATTCCACATACTATTTCAAATCACTTCAGTCAGGAACTTTTCATGTTGAATTAATACCATTTCTATAAAAATGATAGGATTTTATTGTAAGCATTCTTTTATCTTTTTAACATAAATTCAAAACTTAGCCTTTTTTTGTCACTGATTGTCCAGTTATCACAGGGTTGTTAGGGGTGATTCTAAGGTAGTAAGTGGCATGTCATAAGTAATTCTCAGCTGCATGACCCATTACACTTAAAAAGTTATGTGCTATGAAACTATTCGACCTATTTTGAAAACTTGTTTCATCTTTCAAAATCAAAACAGTGTTATTTCTAAGACTGTGAATCTTCGTTGTAGTCTCACTTTCTTGTCAAACAGTCACATTCAGTGTACAAGATTTGGAATAAAGTTTCACACATTTATTCAGCGATATACTTTTCAGGCTTGTAGTTTAGTAGCAAAGACAGGAATGTCAGAGGTTTGACAAGGTATTAATAATAATTTCTTTTAAAAATGTTAACCTTTTGGCTTGCTGCCTTCTAATATGGCCACTCCAGAAGCACATCACATGCTTAAGAAACAGTGCAATGTTTCTGTTATTGCTTAAATTAGTATCAATAATGACCATTAAATTTACCTGATGTAAGTCTTTATGCTTTGTTATGCCATTTGCAAGGCAAATTAAGAGGGAGAGGGAATTAGATTTATTCTTAATACAATATAACTTGAAAAACTGGAAAAAATGCATCATAGTAAGAAAAAAACCCTTATTTCATAAAAGAAACAGCATATAAAGCAGTAATTTCAATGAGTGCATAGCCAGACAGATTCTGACTTACATTCCATATGCCTTGTCAGTAAGATAAATACTTCAGTAGCTAAAAATGCAGTATATGTGGTTTCATCTCATTGTAATGAAAGCTGTTTTGCTGATAGTAATTTATTTGATAGGGAACAAACGCCAGTAAAAACTGAGTGGTTATGTCAACGATCAATTGTAAAACAAAATGTATTAGGAAAACCCAAGCTCTGCTGTGTTTTTTAAATATCACATTACATTTGCAGATTCTTTAAATCTGAAAGCAATGTCTCTCTAAGCAATAGTACCCTTAGTAATGATATTGAATAGATTACCATGAATATTCCAGAAGGAAAGTTTGCAAATTTCTTACTATACACAGAAAATTGAGTATGTTCCATCATGAAAAAGAAAAAAAGAAGTCAACTGTTATTGTAATTTAAAATATGCCCTCTAGGTGATGTTATTTACCATTACTGAGGTACATGAACATGGGAGAATTCAGCTATTTTTACAGGTTAGGGAGGAAAATGTTGTCAATTTTAACCTCATTTCTCAGGATCCTAGAGGCAAGAGATAGGAAACACCTCTCATAATGTCTAAACCAAACTTCTGTAAATGAAGGAATATTGTCTTTCATCATGTGTGATCTGTTGTGCAGTAATTTTTCTAGGCAACTTTAAATCACAGGTGGAAATTTCCATTTCTCTCAGTAAGATGTTTCACAGCTTGTACTGGAAGATTATACTGCTCTCTTGAAAAAGGAGGCCAGGAGGCAAGGAAGCTGCTGACCAGGAAGAAAGTCCATTGCAGGTGCGGTTCTGAACTTGCTGGGGCAGTTTACCTAATCCTGGACCCTGACTGTGAGACACCATGAGGTAAATGTGGCCTGCCCATCAAGACTCCCTTCCTGTGACACCAGACCTGGGAAGCAGGTTTGCTGCATGCCTGACTGCCACGCTGATAAAAAGTCAAGACTGGGCACCCATCAGGACTTAGGAGCTTGAAGCTCTTCCAGGACCGGCAATACAGACATGACAAGTTCCTTTCACAAGACACTCCAAGACTCACAGATGTTGAAGGGGTCTGGGTGGTCAGTGTACCATAAGGAAATCCTCTGCAAGACCAAACATTCATTTGTGAGACAGGATTTCATATTTTGCTCTAGGACTCTTCCGCACTTGTTGGCTTTTACTTCTCAGTGCCTTAAATTAAAATTGTGTTTACTAATTTACTTCACGTTTAAAGGTGTAAAAATACTAATTGTGTAATGGCAGCAATTTAATCAGTGTCAGCTGCTTACTTTCCAGAGTGCATCGTGGTGATTCTGGGATAATATTAGCAACCAATGAAGCACTTGGTTTTAATTCCTTTTTATCACCCGTGTGACAGAACATCATTCACAGCAAACTTCTTTATTATTGCTCCCTTTTTATGAGGGCTACAGTCCTTTTACAATTTACAGTTTTACCAAACTGCCTTAAAAGCTGGAGTTTATTATGAAAGAAATCACTGAATAGAAATAAAAATTGTAGCAGCTGTGTAACAAAGAAGTCCTTGGAAATCTGTGGACATGAGCCAACTGTGCATAATTTTCTAAGGGATTTTAATTTAAACATATCTGCAGTACTGAATTTTAATTAATAGAACTGGCTATTCTCTTGAAGACTCACACTCACAATATATGTAATGAGTACTTGAGGAACAGTCTGCCAGCAACCATGACCCTATCCTGAAAAAAAGAAACTGAGTCTTAATGAAATTGAGGTTTGCCAGAGATGAATTATACAAGGAAGTTTTGGATTTTTCTTTATTTTCCTTTTCAAAGATAAAATATCTCCTCAAAGAGCACAACACTTCTCTCATTCTGCTCTGTAGGCTGTTTGTGCATTTCACTTTATTAAGAGAGTGGGTAAAATGCATAAGTAGTCCTGGAAGAAGGCACCTGAAAACCTTCACCACATCTCCCTTTCCAGGCTACGCAGAAACAGGCTGTCTTATGCCTGGCCACCTGAGTCTTGTATACAAGCTCCTCAGTGGAGGAACAGGGGCATGCCTCTGGTCTGAATTCCCCTCCATCCAGCTGATTACAGTGTTCTGTCAAAAGGTCAGCCCTCTAGCTTTGAAACCACTCTGCTAAGAAAGGCCAAATTCCCAGGTTCCCTGATTTGTAGGTGAACCTTCATGTCACAGCAGTAGTTCACAAAGGCGAGGAGAGAGGTGTGTGGCATCCCAAAACTTCAGGTAGTCAGGAGCTCAGAAAAAAGGCCAAGAGAAGACTGTTTATGGTCAACCCTGTTTCTTAAATTCTTAGACAAGGAGTGGATTCACTAACCAGTGAATTAGCTAACCATTCATTCAGCACTATGGAAGGTTTTATATTCCTCTGCATTTCGATCAGAGACACCATAGTCATGTCTGAAATAGTCATAGTCATGTCCATGGGTATGGACAATGTAATGCAGACTTCACCTAAGCCAGTGTGAGTGACTGGCTAGATGGTGTGAAAAAAAATAAAAGTTTGGCCTGTATAATAATGAAAAGACTCTCCTGAGAAATGAACACTTTCTTTAAAATAGCAGTTATTAACTTAGGTTTCGTGAAGAAAAGGCTTTTTTGCTTCAGTAGCTCAGAGAGTGAACCTGAGCTGTGCTGAGTTGTGTGGTTTTATCATCTTAACTGGCACGACTGTGGAGTTCACCAAAATTTGTTCAAGGCCAGAGAGTAAATCTGGGACAGATCATGCTAATAAAACCAGATCTTAGAGAGCGATTTTTCTTTTTTGGCAAAAATGAATCCCCGTAAGTGCATTATCCTCTGTATGCCAAAATAGTGAGATCCTGTCATCATTTGAGCACACACATTTCAAAGATGCTGGACTGTGAAAGAAGGATCTCAGTAAATCATAATAAATGGCTCTGTTCAACTAAAAATAAAAAGCAAAGAAAGCAAACATGGGCTACTAATATATAAATATTAAAAAACTGTATTGCAAAGTAATTTAACATACTGTTTTCACACTTCTCAAACGTGTTCGTTAAGTAGTATTCTCAAGGACAGTGAATTTTTTCAAGGTACAATTAAATAACATTCTGAACAGTGAAATAAGTGACTGATCCCTAACTAAACATACCTGACCGTTTTTGAAATCTGGTCCTGCTAACTCTGAAATCAGTAGGCAAAATAGCAGAACCTCTGCAGTAATGGCAAGTAATATATTTTACAGCCTCTAAAAGATATTTTGCTGAGACAATCCTGTTTAATCCATGATATGGAAAGCTTTGTGCCTGTGACTATAAAAATTTAAGTTAATTGCTCTTTTATTAAGGTCCTGAGAAAGCCAATATTCTTTTTCAGGCTTCCTGTAGAGAAATACAACATTGCTATACAACAGCTCGCTCTCCAGCTCTCAGCATGGCACCTTGCTAGTGAGGGAGACAATAATATTTTGCATATCCTCATTAAAAAAGAGTGAGAGGGGCCTACTTTTTTGCCCAGTTATTCCATTTCCCCACTGGGTTCTGCAGAACTTATTGAAGAAGAGTGTTTAAAATGCCAAGAGCAGGTTTGAAATGCTACATGCAGATTATTTTTAGGAGTGAGCGTTCTTGATAAAATATTGTAATTCATGTATATGCAACATGTTAAGTACACTTCAGTGCTATAATCTTGATTTACATTTGTAACAGATGATAATTAGTGTGCCAGAAGGAAAATAAAAGGAGTGATGATGATGTGGTGAAGAACTTGATTAGTGACAAATGTGAAGAGGGTGAACCATGAGAGCCAAGAGACTTATCAGCTTACACTTCTCTTTTTTTGCCTCTCCTCTCCTCTCCTCTCCTCTCCTCTCCTCTCCTCTCCTCTCCTCTCCTCTCCTCTCCTCTCCTCTCCTCTCCTCTCCTCTCCTCTCCTCTCCTCTCCTCTCCTCTCCTCTCCTCTCCTCTCCTCTCCCCCCCCTCCCCTCCTCTCCCCTCCTCTCTTCTCCCCTCTTCTCCCCTCCCCTCCCCTCCCCTCCCCTCCCCTCCCTTCCCCTCCTCTCCCCTCCCCTCCCCTCCCCTCCCCTCCCCTCCTCTCCCCTCCTCTCCTCTCCCCTCCTCTCCTCTCCTCTCCTCTCCTCTCCTCTCCTCTCCTCTCCTCTCCTCTCCTCTCCTCTCCTCTCCTCTCCTCTCCTCTCCTCTCCTCTCCTCTCCTCTCCTCTCCTCTCCTCTCCTCTCCTCTCCTCTCCTTTTTCCTCTCCTCTCCTTTTTCCTCTCCTCTCCTTTTTCCTCTCCTCTCCCCTTCCCTTCCCTTCCCTTCCCTTCCCTTCCCTTCCCTTCCCTTCCCTTCCCTTCCCTTCCCTTCCCTTCCCTTCCCTTCCCTTCCCTTCCCTTCCCTTCCCTTCCCTTCCCTTCCCTTCCCTTCCCTAATTTACATTTTTCCTTACTTTTCCCTTTTCCTTTCTTTAGTGCATTTTAAAAGTATCTGACTGTCTCTGAGTCCAGGAACATATTTTTTTTCTTCATATTTATAAAAGCACATTTCTAATGGGGCCATTCACTATTTCCCTGTGAAAATATGAAAACAAAAATTATCAGAAGTTTAAATAATATTTGCAAAGTGGTAGAGGGCTCACACAAGTTTTTCTCCTGGGAAGATCTCATGATTCCCACAGCTGACAAGTTTCTCCAGATCCATAGAGTTATTGAAGCCCTTTGTCTCAAATAACTATCTTCGGTGAGTCCTGTGGAACCATACTCTTTGAGGAATATTGAAAACATCTTTACACAACCAAAAGGATGATGGAAGCAATGGTAAGAGTAAGACAAGAACATAAAAATACTATGCTGAAAAAAAAAGACATAGGATTTTATGGTGAAGTCAAAATTTGTGTGTTCTTTTTGCTTAAAAGCAAAATGCATCCCTACATAATGAACATAATCTGCAGACACATAGCTGCAAATATGAAATAAAAAGAATAAGGAAATAGTTGGTTGGGGAAATAGAGAATAATTTTAAGTATTTCACACTGAAAAAAATGCAAAAGAGGAATTAACAGAAAGAGAAAGCAATGTAGCATGGAAGAAAATGAGGTTAGTATTAAAGAAAAATTAAGAGGATGGATAGAGATAAAAGAAGCATGGACAATTACAAAGTAAAAATGAGAATGTGAAACTGAATTTGAAAAGACTCATGACAGTAGTAAAATAATTCCTGGTATATCCTTCATTTTGCACAAATTTTTAGAATTTTTTCATCTGAATGGCTAAAGATGACAGCAAATGTAAAAAGTACTCAAAATAATGAAGATTTAAGAGTTTCTTTGTGGATTTCCGGAGCAATAGAGGAAAAAGCAAAAATAAGATGAGAAAGCGAAGGACATCAAAGTGACTTAAGAATGGATGATGAGAGAGAATTTGCAGATATGTGACTTCAGTGAGACTTTAAAGAAAGGTGCATGGTTTTACCCTGGTGTCTGGAATCAAGGCTAACACCATTAATAAAATAAATGTTGAGAATTTGGATATGATAAGATAAGAGACTTTTTTGTTACTCCCCCCCCATCCCACACAAATTATTCTCATATCTGATTTTCATTAGATAATATAAAATCTATAGGCATCTGTTTCTTGGCTACTTATTTTTATGCTACAAATGACTCCATAGAGCTTGACAAGCAGAAAATCATTCCTTTTGTCTCTGTCTTGTTGTGATACAGGTTTACCATTTCTAGGTCTGGGCTGCCACTGAATATCTTTACCTGACTGACTTTGCTGGCTATTCATGGGGAACCACTGGGGCGATACTTTGACATGGGCCTCTGTGAAGTTACTTGCTCAGTACTACTAGTCTGGAAGTATAATGCAATGGTGCAAATTACCCATGTTCATTTGACTGAGAGCTTTCAGTACGTTGGAACAACAGTTATATTCAGATTTTTGTGAGTTTTCAAAACATCTGGGATGCTGAAATCTGGTGAATATAAATGTCACTGTAAAATCACCACAACAAATTTGGTGTGATAAGGGAACACAGGTTATTTACAGTGTGTTTTTAATGTATCTTTGCACTGTTGCTTTATGATCCAGCTTATCATCAGCCTTCTAAATTCTTTAGCTGGCCAAAGAAAAATCCAGGATTTAGTGCCACATTACTGTGGATTTGAATGATACAGCAGTTTTATGGGTTTCCTGACACAGCAACATTTTTACCTGCCAACACCTGAAAATTCACACATACACAGTGTGATTATGAGTAAGAAAATATAGCACTTCTCATTTCAGTCTTTGACTTACCATATTAAAATAAGGTATGTGATGTGTTGCATTATTTTCAATCTTTGATGTATAAAAATATTTGCAACATAATACCATTTTAGTGGACTTCCCTACAGAAAGTTACTACAGTATACATAAGGTATTACTCTGAAAAACTCTTCAGTTACTAATCATTAGACTATTTTCCTGCCTGTGCATATTATTTTTTTGTTTAAGATGTTGTTGAGCATTAACTTCTATTGGCAACCAAGGCACTGAGGAAACAAAAATAATTCATCTTGGCTGTGCTCTTTACTGTGCCACAGTTTTGAAATAGATGATCTTTGAAATTTTCTGCTAAGTAGTAGAACTCCTAAAAGAAAACACTTTTTACTTTTCTTTTATTTCATGTAATGTTATTACAAGCAATTTGCTGCTACAGAGATCCTTCTTATTTTAAATAATTTTGTATGGCTCATAAAAAATTTCCTTTTCTGAGCAGATTAATGATTTCTTGCTTTCATGCCCTACACACCAAACAGACAGTGCCTTCTTTTTGCATAAACTTTTTCATTAGATGAACATTTACAAAGATAAAGTTATGATATAATTAATTTCTACAAAATCTGGAAAATATAAGAATGATGTTTTTGAACTAACATTAACACCCCCTTAATTACAAATTGTTTCTGTGTTAAAATATTTTTGACATTTCATATGTACTGTATTCCTCTTCTAAAAAGACTGTAAATTAATTTTTCTGGAATTCCCTAAGTAAAAGTCGCAAACCCTAACGTGGTTACGTGGATTCTTAATATGCTCTTCATAATTCTTTATGCTTCACTTAAAAGTATGTTGTTTGCATGATAGAACAGAAAGAAAGGAAGATAATAAATTAAAAAAAAACCCCAAAGATAATAATACAAGTGGTTATATCCTCAGGCACTTCTCCTATTTCAGTGTATTCTAAGAATTCAGAAACATCTTTATCATGTTATTTATACTGTTATCATCACCAAAATAACCTAAATGTCTGTGAGGGAAGAAGAGAATGCAGTCCATCATGTGAGGGGATAAAATACAGGAAAGAAAGCCAGTACTGTAAAATAAGCTTTAACACCATATAATACACACTTAACATAAAAACCCAATTTACATCTTTGGTTTTAAGATGAGTCTCTGTAAAATTTGCCATATTTAAGCATTATGAAATATTTATTTGTTTAGTTATTCTGATAATTTACATAAGAAAAAAACAGTGTTTCTCTCTCTCTTCCTCCTTATTAATCAGAGAATATACCTGCTCATGAAATGTTTCACTCAATCATTAAATTATTTAACATCTCTTTACTTTCTGGTATGGGGAGAAGAAAACTCCTAAAAGCATAAACCTTGTGGTCATTAGGATATTTCAGCCCTATAACGTGCCCCAAAATCTTTAAGTTCTACACTTTTCTTTTGATCCTTGTATCATTTAGAAAATAAATGGCTTGTTATATTCTATATCTCAAGGTGTTGTCACCACATATTATTACTGATGTCCAATTTTCAGTGTATCTTCAGTTTGTAGATGTATTTTATATCTCCTTATCCTTTCCCTCCTGCCTGCCTTCTCCTTTCTCCTCTCCTTCCCTGCAGCAGCAAAAGTCATGGCTATCAGCTCTGCAATCTGCTTGTGTACCTCTTGTTAATGGTTTATTATCAACCTCACTGATTTTGTCCCCACCTTGGTTTGCACAATTGTGTCTAACTGATGTTGAATAAATGTTCCATGGCCTTTGTCAAATTATCTGATAAAAGGCTCATTACATTAAACAGAGACCTGGTCAGGGGTAGCAAGACAATAACAGGCAGAGGAACCCCAGTGACCTGCCCACTGAACTGAGGACACCAAGTTAGCAGCTCCTCAGGGCATCCAAGGGCAACAATCAGGCCATGAGAATAAACTCTTTCTACTGTGTTCACAAAGGGGTTGGGAGATGGCAGCAGCCTCCCTTCCACCAGACTGGGGCAGGAGAACTCACCTGGGTCCTGAAGACATCTGGGGATGGCAACCTCCAGAAGCCTTGTCATACAATAATTCATTTTATTTTGAGATTGTGTCCACCGTCCCTTAAGAAACCCTCTAAGTAACTAGCTAGCATCCTGTGTTTGTATTTTTTGCTCAGTACAGTTTCCATGCTGTTGAACTATTATGCAACCTGAAATATTTTTATACCTGCCAAATACTTTTATTTTTCTCACCCTATGTGTAAAAACCTATGTGTAGTGTCATTCCCTCCCCTGCCCCTTTTATTTTTCCTCATGTGAAATCAAGATTTGCATTCTGAATACTGGATTCTTTCCTGCTTCAGGTTCATTCACTCATGGATTTTTTGCATTTTCTTTTTCATGCACAGGGAAAAAATCCATCAAAGTAATGTCAGCTGCATCCTAGAAGATGTTTGTGTGACAGTCTCTGCTATTCAATAAAAAAAAGCCACAAAAGTAATTAATTCTCCATAGATGAAATATCAAGGTCTTGCTCATGCCCACACTGCTAAGATTAGCTTTCTTTGCAGTAAACTGGATGGGTCTGTGGTACATGTATAGCAGCTGGCTGTAGCAGTTCTTCAGTTTTATGGTGCTGCTCCTGACACCCTGAGATGTAACTGATATTTAGACTTTATTTCAGTCCAAAGTTTTTTTTGAAAAGCTTTCTGATGGTCTTTGCACTACTTTGTTTTGCCACTCAGGATAGCTGTTTCACTCCTTCTATTTCTGCTATCATCTATTATAGCGGATTGGAGCTGAGGACTGCAGCAGACCTAGGTGGAGGATCAGGGAGTGCTTCTGAGCTCTTGGGGAACAACCTCACACTGACACAGAAGTCAGATTAAAGAAACCTCTGGTTGACGTTTATCTGACTCATTTTTGTATATAAGCTTTTACATACACGGAGGTTCTTCCTGTAATCAATGGACAAAATCAAACACTTCTTTTTTTGTAAGGTAAATACCTAAAATACGTAAGACACACTGAATCTAAAAAATGCCCATATCCACTATCATATATGAAGAGGTTTGACTGCCTCATACGCAGACATCTGTACTATAGAAGTCTGAGATGAAGTGAGATATAACTTCCCTCAGTTCCTGAAGCCAAACTGATTAGGACTGTGCAATTTGGGCTTCTCCAGGGCACAACTGTTTGCAATTTGTTTATGCCGAAGCCTGTTAAAATAAAATTTCTACTTCCATTATTCATTTTTTGTTTGGTATAGAATATGATGAGTGTGCAACTAATATTCTATTAGAGATGCTGAGGAATCTTCAGAGGCTCGTGTCTAAGAGCTGTCCACCCCCCTTAAAATACGCTAATATAAACCAGCCATATTTTATGTCATAAAGACCAGCAGTCATTAAACAATATATTGCAAGTGGTTGAACATCCTGTTGTTGTTCAAAGCAATTCATTTGCTGTTGTATTGATCCACTTGAACAAGTGATTCCAATAAGTCTTTATAAATTTTATGTTCTCTCCTTGGTACAATACTGTCATGTAAGAAATATTACATCTATTGTTCATGGCACAGTCTAGAGAAGATTAGTTCAGCTTGTGTGATAAACAGGTAATCAGTCATAAATCCCCTGAAAGACAACAAGTAAACATCTGGAAATGGCAAAGAATACTTGGTTAGACCCCAGGTTAGAACTGATCTTCACAGATGTAAAGTAAAGACAACATAACTTTTCAGGTGAGCAGGCTTACATATTCCTTCCCAGCCTTTTAACATTTTCCACTTCTGGAGTACTCCTCAGCTTCACACTACAACATAATCCCTCTTTTACCAAACTGTTGCTGTAACGCTTCAGTTACAGGAGATACTGAAATGTCCTGTTAATTACTGCACATCTATTTAAATTTAAAAAAATATTCCTTGCTATGTAAATTTTGTATAAATATTAAAATTAGATCATTCTCAGGATTTCAGGCATTTTAAACGAAACCTGACTTTTAATCATATGAAGTAAGTATCAAATTCCCACTCCATTGACTAAGATCAGGATCTCACTTTATGCCTAAATGGTTTAAGAGTTCTTCTCTTCAGTGATAAGTAAAGATTAAATTCTCTAAATGTTTAAATCAGTGGCTCAGTGCACATTGTACACATGTAGAGAAGAGCCTTGAGCATAAAAGGACCTGAGCTTTCCAGGGAAATACAATAAAAAGTTTAAAAATAAGAATACTGGAATTTTATCAGTACTCAGTTAAGTGAATATTATTTACTCTAAGCTGCATCAATTCGTTAAGCTTTTCTTAGGGTAGTAGTAGTACTAATATATGTCATACATGTGTGTAAAAATTGTTCATTTATAATTTCATAAAAATATGATAACATTAGGAAAAATCTACAATATAGAAGAGCTATTTCTTGTTGCCTTCAGTCTTGTTCATGTTGAGTAGGAATTACTCCAGATGTAACTGCAATCTATTTGGATTACTCCAAGGTATAACTGAACTCACAAGGTGATGACATATTTCCACAAAGCCAGGCTATGATTCTGCAAGGAATTTTTATTTTCTGTTGGTAAAACTGATTTAAGACATCTCCATCTTTTTTTGTTTTCTTTCATCTGCTCTTATATATGCCAGGACCCACCTGCCTACGAATAGCATAACTGTACATTTGCTTCAGGGGAGTGTTGCAAGCCTGGCCACTAAAATAACAAGCCTAAACAAACAAAGAAACAAAAAAAACCCAAATAAACAAAATAACAAAGTTATTTTAGCTAAAAATAGATGAGATTCATCCCATTTTTGTTCAATAAGGTATTTTGTTACCGGGTTTAAAGAGGCTTCAACTCCTTCCTTTTTATATTTGTTGCTGGAAGAACTGAGAACAGGGAAAGAAATTTTACTTGTGAATTCCACATCATGGAAGAAATATATTTATATATTTACCTAATATTTAACATCAAGCTTTGTATCTGACAAATAAACCAACTCCAACCAATACTGTTTTTTCTTTGAATTAACTATAAAAAACTACCTGTGGCATAGTATTGTGCATGCCAATCTCTTTCCACCTTCTAATATTACTCATTGCCAAAGATGAAACTCTGTGACTAATCCTGTGGCCTGAACTGCTGTGATAATACCTTCACCCAATATTTTGCACTTTTGTTCCTCCTACTTTTGTTACATTTTTCTATGTCTTCTTCCCTCTACCACTACTTCATTGGTTTTTCGTTTAGCAAAAATATTTAATACAACTGGTAAATACTTTCTATCAACAGGGTTTCATAATTATGTGAACAGTAAAGTTCCTTGTCTGAAGTGATACGCAGTCTCAAAAGCTTTCTAGGGATTGAATAATCATCCATGAAGTAGTCAATAAATAGCTATGGAATAAGATAAGGGTGTTATTGATTTTGAAAAAGAATTCTTAAATTATTACTGAATATATAATAGATCTTATTTTGCTTTATGTCCAATATTAATATGACCTCAATAAAAATTTAATTAGATGATGCAAAGCAGTATTGTGTATCCAATTTGTTAATGCTGGAAAAAAGTAAAAATTTCTAATTATTTAAGTAATTAGTTGCAAAATTGTACCATTGGACATTTCCATGCTTCTTGTCAAATGATGCTATTCAGGCGATAACCGTTAAGTATGAAACCCAGAAGCTAGCATACACTATAGCATGAGAGAGATTGAATCATTAAATCTAGCTTTTGCCTCACTCACAAAGAAAGTCCTTTGAAGACTCATTGTAAAGAGCCTTGGAATCTGGCCGCTGAAAAACTATTTACTGATATCAGATGAATTACGCAAAATATAAATTACATGGCCGTTACTCATTTGGAGTAATGGCCATTGCTCATCTGGAGTACTGTGTCCAGTTTTGGGCCCCCCAGTTTAAGAAGGACAGGGAACTGCTCCAGCAAGTCCAGTGGAGAGCTACAAAGATTATCAGGGGACTGGAGCACCTCTCTTATGAGGAAAGGCTGAGAGACTTGGGTTTGTTCAGCCTGGAGAAGAGAAAACTGAGGTGGGATTTCATCAATACCTATAAATACCTAAAGGGTGGGTGTCAGGACGATGGGTCTAGGCTCTTTTCAGTGGTGCCCAATGACAGGACAAGGGCAATGGGCACAAGCTGGAACACAGGAAGTTCCAGCTAAACATGAGAAAAAACTTCTTTCCTGTGAGGGTGCCAGAGCAGTGGCACAGGCTGCTCAGGGAGGTTGTGGAGTCTCCTTCCCTGGAGACAGGATGCGTTACTGTGCCCCCTGCTCTGGGTGTGCCTGCTCAAGCGGGGGGGTTGGACGAGATGATCTCCAGAGGTCCCTTCTGTGATTCTGTGTTTAAGTTTTATTAAATACCCATTCCTATTCCTTTCCCTTTCCCTTTCCTTTCCCTTTCCCCTCTCCTTTCCCTTTCCCTTTCCCGTTCCCCTCTCCTTTTCCTTTCCCCTTCCCTTCCCTTCCCTTCCCTTCCCTTCCCTTCCCTTCCCTTCCCTTCCCTTCCCTTCCCTTCCCTTCCCTTCCCTTCCCTTCCCTTCCCTTCCCTCTTTCCCTTCCCTTCCCTCTTTCCCTTCCCTTCCCCTTCCCCTTCCCCTCCCCTTCCTTTTCAGTAAACTGTTTGGAGGCAACACTAATAGATTTGTGGATGGCTTTCTTTCGTATTTTGAAAGTAATTAGATAATTTTTTGAAAATTAGTCCTAATTTGCATTTCAATTTCACAGTCATCATGATTAAAACCAGAATACAGGTATTGCACCTGTGTTCCTAGTTCTAGTGGCTTTTAACTTTATTTCACATTGAACTTTCATTATGGTAACCTTGCAAAATGTGCAGAGTAAACTGATGCTTGGTACAGCATGGAGAATAATGTGTCCAGAAAGGAATATTTTATTTTTAATTTGAAAATTTTCTCAGCAGTTTTGGCACTGTCTGACATGAATATGGTTTATTTTTAGCACTTTGTTAAGCCATATCCTTCCACCATGCTGGACTGCAGAGAGGAGCATAACTTAAAATACAATTTAATTGAATAATTTCCAGAAGAATTGTGGTTTTTTTCACTCCTCTGCTTTTAGTAATTACAAACTTTTCTATTTAATCGTGAAGTGTCCCAATCCATGTGAATTAGTATGTACCCTTTTAATCTCACTTTGTTGATAACAGTAGTAATTTCATTCCTTCTCCAGATTCTCCTCAGTTCATCTCTTCATTCCACGGTTGTTATTCATCAGGAAAAGAAGAGCAATTGGAGCAACTGAGCTTGAATTACTCTTCAAATCTCCTCTGGCTTTGCCTTTCCTTCTCTTAATATTTGTAAGGAGAAGCCTATTTTTGCAACCATTTGCCTTTGTCATCCAAAGAGTATTGGGTAACTTTTAACCATAAACAGAAAAAAAGAAATGTTTTAAATGTTTTAAAACCTTCTCAGTCTTTGAAGAAAGACTGAGTTTTTCATAGTTATTTATAAGACTGAAATCTATTATTAGTTGAATCATTAATTAAAATAATAACAATGTGGAGATAACAATTTCACCTAATCAGAAAAAAAACACCTCTTTATTTCTTTGGTTTCATGATAATGATGAGTGCTTTGTTATCTGAAAGCATGTTAATTACATCTCTGATTAATGAGAGTGATTTGTCATCACAGCATTTTTATCCTTTCACATATTGCATAAGAAGCTATAGGGTAGTGTACGTGTATATAAGATAAAACTTCCAGAGTAACATTGCCCTGTTGAAAATGGTGATTGCAGAGATTTTAAAAGTCATTTCCTGTTCACTCAAGAAAAAGGAGAAGATGACTTGAAAAGAGTAAGACCATATTAAATTGCTCACATTGTTAAATGGAGTGGTTAATAACAGCAAAAGAAGCTATTTCCAGATTATTTCAGATGGCAAGCTCAATGAGCGTAAGTAGAAATGAAAGAAAAAACAATGCAGAGTAGATGTTAAAAAGTACCTTTTCACCTGTAGAATAGTAAATACACAGAACTGTCTAGCAGACAAGGATGCTGAATTAGAAATACAAGGATAAGTCAAGGAATAATTAGAATACATCCAGAGAACAGAAAAGTTTATAAAGGTGCTTTTACAGCAAGGCCACAGCTTTCCTGCCCTGCCTCCCTCATTTCTTTTTTTAGTGTTTTTAGTGCATTTCCTTCACCACGCTGTTTTGAACCCTGCCAACATTTGTGATTTAAACAGGCATATTCATTGATGGATTGATTTTGTTCTTGGTTTAAGAAAAAAAAAAAAAAGTATATCCACAACAAAAATTTTTAATGGAATGAGTCCTATTCTGCAGAAGCCAGGAACACACCATTATGGAATTGATGAGTACGAAAACTGCTTTACTTTATGCCTGCCAAAAGAATAGAATATTTTAAATCCAGAATTTCCTGATGAGAATATGATATGTATGATGGATTTATTAACCATATATAGAGGTCTTAAAAATCTGAATTGAAGTATGTTGTTTGTGATATACACTCTCTCTGGTATATATGTGGATAACTCCTAATAAAATCAAGGAAACACTTTAATAAAAAAACCAAAACAAAGCAAAAATATTCCGTAGCTAGCATCCTACTGAATATTGTCAGATAGATTTAGATGCATTAGTGTTGAACATCTTCCTTAGGTTTTCATATTATGTAGTCACAAACGGCTTGATACTTCAGGAAAATAGAAAATCTAAATAGCATGTTGCAGATGGTGTTAATACCATTCTCAATAAGATGGTGGTAGAATTTCTCTAAAAATTTAACTGGGGATTTCAATTGAAACATGGAAGAGGAAACTTGGAAGATGTAACAGAAGGCGATATCCACTGAGATATCTTTTTTAGTTTTAGAGGTGGCTTTGACCAGTACTTGCATTAGAGAGCACACATAACTCCATTTCCTCTATTTAGTAAATGCACGCCAAAGAAAGGTAAACTACTAAACATGCTTGCATTCAGAGCTAAGTTAACTGTGCAGTGAAAAGTCCAGGTGCTACAGCCTATTAAAAATATTTGGAGCTAGTCAGCTGCCTAAACAGGGGCACCTAGTACCATTTTAGACACCTAAGCATATTTCATCCCTAAAATTTTCATTATTTAACTATTTGATTTGCACTGATCACACGATCAGTTTGCCTCTAATAAAGGTAGAAAAAAATCCATGAGGCGATGTGACTGCATTAATTACAGAAAACACGAAGGATATTTTTATCAGCTACTAGACTTTTAAAAAAAATTCATGCTGTGGAGTTGAAGAATATTGTCATTACAATTTTAGCTTTTTGCAAAATGCTTAGAACAAGTAAACAAATCTAGCTGTTTTCTTTAGAAAATTATTTGATACTGATAACAGTTTAAATATATGTGCATTTTTGTGAAATAATGAATATTACATATATTTGCTGATTAAGGAGGATTGAGCTTTCCTGCTTCCAAGATGAAGAGCAGAAAGCTGCGAGCCCAGGTAAGGTGCTTCTGATGAGCTGCTTTGTTTATTTATTGATTCTTTTGTGCAGTGTTAGTTTCTGGGTACACCATTAGTCTTACATGGTTTGCCAACAAGTTGGCAGGTCTGACCCAGGGTATGAGTCCATTCTTCTATCC
Organism: Phalacrocorax aristotelis; assembly: GCF_949628215.1. Lineage (NCBI taxonomy): Eukaryota > Metazoa > Chordata > Aves > Suliformes > Phalacrocoracidae > Phalacrocorax > Phalacrocorax aristotelis. The sequence goes on from NC_134276.1 coordinate 49,427,337, forward strand.
CTGCTATATCACAGGGCTTTGCCAGAGGAAAAGTTTCTTCCCCCATTCTCTTTGTAAGGGTGTATGGGTGGTCCTCCCTGGGCAACCATGACCAAGCAAAAAGAAGTGCTAATTCTAACTGACCATGTGGGAAATGAAAGACGTTGCCCTGACAAAAGACAAATGAACCTATGTCCAGTAAAAGCTTTCTAATGAGGACGGTACTAACCTTGGGAATAGAGAAGCTGCAGAATTATTCCTGCATAGCAACAAGGATGGTAGTTCACTATTTATGGGAGGGTACAGCGCTGGCTAGGATACTGGGCTGAGGGGTCATGCCAATGCCTCATCCAGCATCCAGTCACAGTCTCACGGTTTCACTAATTCTCAGTGACTATTTGAAGCTCAGCCATGTAATTATACATTCACTGAAAAGATTCAAATATGTTCAGGCAGGATCACATAGATTCAACAGCACTATTTGTTGCATGACAACCTGAACAGATACTCTTCATTATTCCCATTTCCGTCCGACCTTTTTACTAAATATTTTGCTTCTTTTTAGAACTTGTGTATTCAGACAGGCAGGAATAGGAACTGGAAATTGAATAAATTTGTATAATGATGTTTTAAACTGCACTGTATTTTTTTTTCCTTTCTTTTGCAATGTTCATTTCTTATAACATTCATATGTATCTGGATGGAACTATACTTATTTTTCCTTAGCCATTCAAAAATGTTTATGGAGTAGGATGCACTATAATTCTGACTCTGTAAAGACTTAACTCTCTGTTTCTCTCTCTTGTTTAAGTACTTCAGACTATACACATAGGTAAAGCTAAATATGAATGTATGTGAGGTCTTGGTTTTCTTTTTTCTTTTTTTTTTTTCCTCTGGATCAGGCCTCAGAACTGTATTGACCTGTGGTAAGCTAAGCATGTTCAGAGAGATATTATTTTCAGATTTTGTCTCTGACCATCTGGGTGCTAAACTGGTAAAGCTATAAATGTGAAGAAAATACAACAAATCAGATTTTCCTAGGAAAATAAATTCACAGTTATTTATTCTTACTCATCTCCAGGGAATAAGATAATACAATTTCATTGAAAAAATGCCAAAGAGTGGAACATTTAACATTTTCATATAACATTACCATGCAGTTTATGTGTCATTGACAAATCAATGCAGGTTATAAAGGTAAAAGAAGAGGGGAAAAAGTATGGCTTAAAATACATGTTTCAAACCCAAGACCTTAAAAAGCAAGATCCAATATGTTGAAGTAAAAAAGTTTAACGTTTCTATACAGTTCTTAGCCACTTGAGGGAGAAGAAAAATTTTATATATAATGACCTTAGCTTTTAACCACATTTTTAGCAAGCAAACATTAGAAATATCTGCTATATGTTCTACTTACACATTGCATAGGAATATAAAAATGTTTTTTTACCAAATCATACTAAAAGACCTAGGTCCATGTCCCATTTCTGACACAGATTAGCAGTGACACCGGAGGGAGTATAAGATCAAGGCAGGCTTCTAATGATTTCCATACCTGTACAGTCTGCCAACCTTGGGACAGCTTTCTCTGGCTCAGAAACAGCAGAAGCAGAATTTTGTATTTTCCTATGTGATTTCATTCAATAACCTTTCAACCCATGCAAAAATTTTATATCCAAAATGTCTTACGGAAAGCTGTTCCTGTTCCCTATGGAAAGTAGATGTCTGAGCACATGTGTGTAAGGAAATGACTCCTCTTTGTTGTTCTAACCTAGCACCCCGAGTATCATTCATATTCCTGGATGCAAACAATAAACAAACTTTCCTCAACCAGCCTCTCCAGGCCACTTGCTATTTAAAAACTTTGATCATCTTTCCGGTTACTTGTCTCTTTCCCAGGCTGAGACCTAATCTATTAATTGGTACTTGAATGGAAATAATCTGTATCCATGCTGCCCGTATCAGTGACTTTTTTTTGCCTTCTTTGTCTGCTAAATCCTATCTGAGAACAGGAGGACAATACTTAATATGACATTTAACTTGCAGGTACATTGTGAACTTGGAGTGAAATTGTGTATTTTTCTTCATTTGTTTTTGCTCTTTTCTTATTAAGTCTCTGTTACTGTTTTTTAAGCTATTTTGAACATCAGTTTAGACAGCTTTACAGAGCATTTGTTATAAACTTCTTACATGGAATACTATGATTCCTTTTGTTTTTCAAAAAGAGTTCGTAAGAAACTCAGGATAAATGACACAAAAACAGCCGATTACTTTGACCTTGTGGTAGACACTATTACAGAATTAATTCTAATGAACAGTGCTGACATTTTAAAGTTCAAAAAACTGCTGCTTAGAATAGAAAATTAAAGAAAATTAATGAATATGTAAAGTTGTGGACATGAATATTAATGTTATCTATATAAGTTTGGACCAGTTAAAGGATAACCACTTGGAAGTCTAACAATTTTAAAATGAAAGAAAATTATTTTTCAGCTTAATTGATGGTCTGTTTCTAAGAGGTTTTTAGGCTTAGCTGTTACTATGAATTGAAGTTAAGAATTATACTTGTTAACCTGTGACTGTAGGTACAAACAATGAAAAAAAGCACCTTGTAACTGTGATAGTCACAGTTCCAGTTACTTCTACAAAGATGTTCAAATACTATGAATGTCACCTTCAATACTTACTTTAATAAAAATAGTTTACCATCAAGAGAACAAATTTCTGGTGCTTGGACAGACTAGACAGCTGAATTCCAAGGAAAATTAAGCTATCCATTCTCCGGTTTCCTAAGGGTCTATGTTTATGTATCTACTGAAGAGAGTATATGGAGATGGAGCAGATGTTATCATTACTACCACCATAAAGCAGAAAGAGCAAATGTATCTAAAAGGATGTTGTAAGAAGCACTTTCCTAAGCTTAATCCTTTATTGCCGTGAGGCTATTAGTAGACTTCATAGTGGATTCCTTGCTGTGCTGTGCTATTAATTAGGAATGCAGGAAACAAGGAAGGTGTAGATAAAGATCTCTATTACTTACCGTAAAACCTAAGCTAGATAAATAAATAAATAATTGATTTCCTCTCAAAAAAGCAGCATTCCAGCGGTCCTACATTGTAGGTGTTATACTGCAACCTCAGGGCCCTTAGAAAACAGTACTACCTTGTGGAGAAGCAGGTTGGATGTACTACTTCATCACAAAACCTGTCATCTGCCTTGATAATCTATCATGCCTTCAGAAAGTTAATAATGTAAAAAGTGTCATGAACATGCTTAAGAGCTAAATAATGGTTTAGCGGTGGACTTGGCAGTTATAGGTTAGCAGTTGGACTCGATGATCTTAAGGGTCTTTTCCAACCTTAATGATTCTATGATTTTATGATTCTAACAGTTATTTTGTTTCATTTTTCTTCTTTGGCATTGGTAGGTCCACAGGGCCTGTAGTATGTGCTAAATATTCTGCCTGGAGTGGGAGTAGGTAAAAAGGAGGTTGAATATCATGGATAATAGCAAAAATTTCTCTAAGAAACTCAGGCTCTGAAAAAATATCCCTATTTCTGCTAGCTAACAAGAAGGAAAACCAGCTGGAGAGAAATGAGAGAAGAAACTGCACTGGGACTAGAGACGTTCCTGTAGGATTATTGTCTTGAAAGTGAGGTGGTCAGATGTCAAAGCTCCTGTATGCCACAGACAGAAGAGGTAGGGGAAGAGATCCAGATCCCAAAGGATGCATCATCAGCCCTTCATGCTGAGACTACTTTAAAAATCAGTAGTACTCAGTGAGTGCCGAGGAAAGTATTCAGCAGATGTAAACTGCATGAAGAAATGCAATCTCTGAGACGCACAAAGATACAATATATGTAACACTACAAGTGTAAGCGGTGGGGAAACTAGACTATGGTTCTGGCTAAATTATCTTTGTGTTGTTTTCACTTACACAGCAAAAAGCCTGACCTGTTTTTTCAACTTTGTAGCAAGATGCCTGCCCTTAATCACTGAATAATAAATCTTTTCTACACTTTTGAGACAGTTCCATACTATGGCGGCAAAATGAAACTAAAAAATATTGAATCCAGAGTGAATCTAGAAATTGCTACTCCAGAAGAGGTATTAAATCTCTGTAAAGAAGGGCATGCATGTACCCTGAAGAAAAATGTGCCTAGAGTGCTGGGGACTGATTCTTGCAAATTGCTAAAGGAGCTGCTTATTTTCTGATGATAAATTTTAGGAAGATGATTAGTAGCTCCTGTGGCTCTAAGCAAGCCTTAAAATGTCATATGTGCTTAAGTAGAAGTTCCAGGGAACCAACTATTCATATATATCCTTCAGTAATTTCTAAGGATGGAAAAAGCAGAATGGAGAAATACTTGGCATTAAAAGGGTATAGGGGAGTTAAAGTCCCTTCATGCCCTGTTGAATCTGTGCTTGAGATTTATATTTAATAAACAGGTTTTTGTTAATATAAAAAATGTGTTATTGTTGTCATAGGACTCAACCTTATAAATTATGGTGCATAGTTGCTCCATGCTTGAAGCCCTGAATTCCAGTGGACACATGTGTAGTCTGTAATAGTAAATAAATCATATGTTTTCTGCATTTTTGATGCAAAGATTAGAACTGGATAATGGCATAGATGATTTGGAGAGAAATTTTGTTAAAATATTTCTTTATTGTATCTCAAAGCCAGATAGACTAAGATGTATAAGGCCATTTCCTAATGGCAGAATGCAGCAGTATTTTAGAAACCCTCAACCCATTCTAGAATAAGCCGACATGTCTGCTTTGTACAGTATAGCCCTGGTGAAGTCTCAAAGTAGTAGTTGCATTAGAAGGTAATTCAGTCTTTTTACCTCTACACCCATGACAATGTGCACAGTCCAAAACCTATCTACTGTGCCTTACCTTAGGAACTATGCCTTGTGTTCTTCTACTTGGGGCAGGTAATGCTTGGCAGGATGTTCTTCTACAATTAATTATGTATCAGAAATGCACAGGACAAAATGAAATTTGAACAGCCCCTCAAGACTGAAGACTTTCAGTTATGATATAAAGACAAATGTCATATGTTTGCGCTGAAGAGGAAAGACTTCTTATGTGTTGTATTAATGGTGGGAGTCTGAGGAGTGCCTAGGGAGAGACCCTACCATTGAGTCACGAGATTCAGACAGGACCCCCTTGCTTTCTAAACTTCTCTGAGAGGAGTCTAGGTGCGGCTAAGTCTAGTCTTAGTCTCAGACTTGGTCAATGGTATATTTTCTAAGGACTGTAGAAGTAACCACTCATCAGGGTATTTGCTGTTAGTAACTAATTTGGCAGATGCCCAGGCCGGTCGCATTCAATGAGAACGATCATGGCTAGATTAATGAATAGTGCATTTGATTAAAGCAACAGATACACAGGTTCTTCGGGTTACTGGTGATAAGATTGCTGGTTACAAGACATACATAAATACCAAACATATAAGTACATTGCTAGGCTACAAGTATGCTGAAAAAATATGAAGCAACTCTAATATGAAGCAAAGCAACTCTAATACGTTAGGGATTTAAAGTGACTCTGTAGAGGTTTCCAATCTTACCCAAAGGCGTCCCAGTGCGGGGGAAGAGAGGCTCACCCGTCGACTGCTCCCAGAAGTCAGAGTGGTACGTGATGGTATCTTCCCTAACACCCTCTTTCTCTTCACATATTTTATACTATTCTTTATCTTTCAGGTGGAGCTTGAGTGCCTCTATTCATACATACCTTTATTATGACTGGTGTAGAATTTCCCTGCTTTACTTTTAAAAGCGTAGACTAGAAGAAATTCAAAGCGCAGGCCCAGTGAGGGGTGGTCGCACCTTAGAGGTGGGTAACTTTTGGGATGGAGGTGTGTTTTGGCATTATAATTATATTATAATGAGCAAAGTTCTCCAAAAGGACAGCATTTAGTCAAAAATATGATGGACTGTTGGCCCAGGGTAGCAAATATGCAGCGTACTGGCTCCATGGCACCTTGAGTTCCCATTTATCACAGAGCCTGGCCGCAATGCCTCCACACCACTCCACCCTCCGGACAACTCCTCTTAGACTCAGTGCACCAAGTTCTCCTGGCATTGCTGATATCTAAGGTTACTCAGGAACTTCCTGCAATGGACTTCTCACCTATCAGCTGCACTTCACCCTGACAGCTTCTTCAGTGCTGTACCTTTTCTAAAAACATAAGTTTAATTTCTAAGTCACCTCCAGCAATTACTCCACAATATGCAATATGTCAGTGAAAAAAAAACCCACAATACAACTATTTTCAGCACTTTTTCACCATAAAAATTAGAAGACATTATTTTGCTGATGATGTTTATTAGGTACGTGACCAACGCTTGTGCTCTCACTCATGTTTCACCACTAAGTGAAACCACTCTTAGTGTACCACTAAGAGTCAGAGCTAGAGCATTGTTAATATCACTGCCAAAAAAAAATTCTTCCAGAACTTCAACTTTTTGTCTCAGTGCATTTACAGTCATACTTACCTCATAAAATTTCCTACTCACGAATCCAAGAACACTGCAGGAACCTTATGCCCTGGCTTCTTTCCCAGCTGTTGCTGCATATCTGCTCAGGGAAAACAGTTTCTGCAAGACACAGAGTGCTGCAGCAAGCTCTGTTAAAGAAAAGATTTGGACAGGTTCATCCAAGACTCTTCCATGTGAAATACTGTCCCCCTTAGGTAGAGTTCTGCATGGTTTAGATTAAATTTGTGTCTCTGAAATTAAAGCTATGTGATCAAAAGACTTCATAAAAACTAAATCCTTTTATTGCAAAAAATAGTTCACTGACCTCAGCAAAGTGTCATGCAAGACATATCAAGTCTAAGATGGGTTCTGAGAAAATCCTTTTTGGATTCTCAGTAGATATACTAGAATCATCATAGAATAATTCAGGTTTGAAGGGACCTTGAAAGATCATCTGGTCCAACCTTTCATGGGAAAGGGAGCCTAGAGGACATTGTCTAGCACCCTGTCAAGTCACATCTTGAAAACCTCCACTGGTGGGGGCTTTACCACGTCCCTGGGGTTCTTGTTCCCCAACAAGTGAATAGTTGTTCTCACTGGGGGAAAAAAAAAAAATCTTTCTCATATCAAGATGAAACCTCTTCCAGTGTAACTTTATCTGTTGCCCCTTGTCTTCTCCATGTGGCTTCTTTTGAAGACAGAGCCTCCATTGTCTTTGTAGATGCCCTTCAAGTACCGGAATAACGTCATAAGGTCCCTCCTTGAGCCTTCTCCAGGGAGAAAAGACCTAGCTCCTTCAGTCTTTCCTCACAGCACAGCTTCTCCAGCCCCTTGATCATCTTTATGGCCTTCTTTGGACCCTCTCCAGTCTGTCTGTGTCTTTCTCTAGTTGTGGGGACCAGAACTGGACACAGTACTCTGGTTGCAGCCTGAGAAACACTGAGTAGAGTGGGATGATCAAGTCTCTATCCCTGCCAGTTCTGCCCCTGTGGATGCAACCCAGGATCCAATCTGCCTTTGTTGCTGCAGCAGCACACTGCTGACTCGTGTTCAACTTGTTGTCCACCAGGACCCGCCAGGTCCCTTTCAGCAAGGCTGCTGCCCAATCACACAGATCCTAATACAAAAGATGGGCTACAACAACCTGAGGGACAGTTGGCTGAAGCTGGGCTAACAAGTCTTAAACACAACTCAAAAGTTGATGGTTTCTAGTCTTGGAACAATTACACTAAATGTGGTCCCACAGAAGAATATTAATCTGAAAATTAGTAAAATTAAAATTCTTAGGCAAGGTTCTCCAAAACTCCTAAGTTTAAAAGGTTCTTAATTATTTAAAAAAAGTTTGATTCAAACTTAAATCAAAGTAGTAATATTCAGAATGCTAGAAATCCTGTTTTTGAAAAGGAAAGAAAGAGTCTGCTCAAATAATTCAGAATAACTGTCCAGGGTCTAAATGGTCAATTAGAGCAAGCACAATTTTGAGTAGGTGCACATATTACAGGTAAAGTACCTTAAGGTGGCATATCCAAGTGCCAGAGATTAACCTCATTTCAATACAGTTAGATCACAGCATTCAGAATGGACAAATCATTTCACTGAACATCTCTTTGTATTTATGGCTTGAGACTTTTCATCAGAGTAATGGCCCAAGATATGTGATGTTCATCTCCCCTCGCCTCTAGTTCCCTTTGGAGGAACTAACATCTGGAAAAACTGATTACTGAAATCCTGACTGTTATTAAGAAAAGAGCAGCATGAGTGATTGCCTTCTGATTATGTGAGCAAAAAGAGGGCTATGGTGACTTATAACTGATATATATTCTAAGAATATTTGATGCCTCTACAGTTCAGACAATTTTCATCAAAATCAGAAAAGAAAGATGTTAAAATTCTTAGAGCTCCTGGTTCATACTAAATTTATAGGAGTTTGGCTAAATTGCAAAGTTATTTTCTTTGAAATTTCTCATCCTTGGCATGAGGTAATGTAATCAGTAAAGAATAACCCTATCTCAGATATCTTGTCACATCTGGCAAATTCATTTTATCATTGAAGTAGATCTGTCCTGTCATGAATATTGTTCTCTAAAAGACTTCTAAAAAAGTGCACTTTTCTGTAGACATTTCCCTCATGTATGAGGAAATAAATAAATATATATATATGTATGTACATAAGTGTTGTGGTTTAACCCCAGCCAGCAACTACGCACCACACAGCTGCTCACTCACTCCCTGCCCCCCAGTGGGATTGGGGAGAGAATCAGAAGAGTAAAAGTGAGAAAACTCATGGGTTGAAATAAGAACAGTTTAATAATGGAACTAAAAGAAAGCATAATAAATAATAATAATTATAACGACAATAATAATAACAACAATAATATACAAAGCAAGTGATGCACAATGCAATTGCTCACCACTTGCTGACTGATCCCAGCCAGCCTCCAAGCAGCGATCACTGTTCCCTGGCCAATTTCCCTCAGCTTATATACCAAGCATGACGTCATATGGTGTGGAAAATCTCTTTGGTCAGTTGGGGTCAGCTGTCCCGGCAGTGTCCCCTCCCACCTTCTTCTGCACCTGGCCCGGCATGAGAAGCTGAAAAGCCCTTGACTAGTACAGGCACTACTTAGCAACAGCTCAAACATCAGTGCGTTATCAACATTATTCTCATCTTAAGTCCAACACACAGCACTATATCAGCTACTAGGAAGAAAATTAACTCTATCCCAGCTGAAAACAGACAATACATCTACAAATATGGTTTTATGTATAAAATCAAGCTCAAAGCAGTGGTCATTTCTCCGAAGTGTTGTGAATAATGGCTTTTAATTCCTTCAGTTTATTACAGCTGTCATACTGCAAGGAAGTGTATTTTGGGGGTTACTTAACCATCACCCCCAAATTCTGTCAAATAATAAATCAAAGGACAATAAGCACAATGTCTTGATCAGTTTAGGAAACTTAATGTATAAGAGTATGAAGGACAGATATTTCATTCAGTTTTATCTAATAAGACTTAATTAAAAACAATCTTCTGCTCCTTTTCATAAGATGAGAGGTATTAAGGTTAATTGTCTGCTTAAATTACAGTTAGAGTATTAAAATTTTTCCTTTTCTTAATCATGACTCTCTATAAGTGGAATGAGCTCTTTCCTTCCTGCCATATACATTGCTGTAGAAGAAAATTTAACCTCCAGAGTCCTACTCTTTTTCAATCTTTTCTGATTTCATAAGTTAAAAGCTGTTAGTATTTTCAGAAAAATTGGGGGGTTTATTGGTTACATTCTTACCTATTTAGACTTCCGAGTATCTCATGAAAATATGGCTTACCATTCCTTGCAATCAGTTTGTTTTCTACTGCTAACCTGTAGAAATTAAGCTGGGCAATTTCTTCTTTTAAAGACTTTTTTAGCTAATATACCATATACTCTTAGATAGGAAGATCCAAATGGTATTACTAAAATGAAGAGGGAACTCAGAGTGCACTGAAGTGTTGGATCACTGATTTTCTGTAACTGGAATTAAGAATTAACTCCTTCCCTGTTTCCAGACCAATCCAACTCACTCTCTGCCAGACAGATCTGTCCCAGAGGAAGGTAGTCCTAAACAGTGTGAATGCCAACCACACATACTGCTTAGACTCAACACTACTCAGCAACACTTTTACAGCTTGAGGCTATGATTACACTAGCAAATTAAACACAGACAAGACACAGGATTAAGCACTGGTGAGCCCTTTACCTGTTAGTGTGTCCACTGGTGCTGGGTCACTAATCATTCCTGCAGTCCAGACTTGCAGTAGCCCTATGTAACACCTTGGCACATTTCAGGGGATAAAATAGACCAGAGAAGTATTGACTAAACCACTTTGATTTTTGAGGTGGGGGAAAAAAAATCTAAGTATAGAGCCCAAGCCACACTGTGTAACTTGATTTTGGGGTTACAGAATGGATCCTGGTTCCTTATATTTACCTGTTTGATTATGGCTGAGAACAAACAGCTGTGTAGGACATAGTGAGAAGGATAGAAGGAGGATAGAGGAGGAGACACATGTGTAGATTTGAGAGGGATTGCTTAAAGATTTGTGGGTTTCCAAGAAATGGATAAGAACCTGTTTTCCCGTTTTAGACCTGACATACCACTGGAGCATTGACAGCTGAAGCTTTTCTGTGGGGGTCAATAAGATGGTTCTGGACTTGGGAAGCTTCTCCTGTTAAATTTTCAGCTGTTAAACTTCTGGGGCCAGCCACACCATTTTGCCAACAGCCTCTTTTTGCTTCCTTTCCTTGTGCAGTGATGATATTCTCGATTTGTAGACTCTGTCCTTGACAAGATTCACTTTAGGAAGTTTGTCATGACAAAATGTCCCCAAAACTGCTTTGGGACCATAGTCTATTATTCAGTGCACAGTTATCTGCCACTACTATGAAAATTTCATCCATAAGCACCTGCTCATAGCATTTCTCAGATTTCTTTTAACCACCCTGATGTAACATCCCTTTTCAGCAGAGGAGCAGATCCTGTAATTTTAAGCTCATCCCCACAGATGTTATTACAGACCCTTGCAGAGTTAACAGGGTTCATGTCCACAGGCCTGGCTCTGACAGTTCTGTGGAAGCTGAAGTTTCAGCTCTTTATGAACTTTGATAGCTCATCAATGTAGTGAAAATTGATGCATTCTATAAAATACCTCCACATCTCATTTTTCAGCATCATGTTAAAACACTGTATGATGGAGGCTTTTACTTTGTTATTAGCAACAAAATGGTGACTTTTATAATGCTTTAGTAGCTTTTTTACAGGCTGGTTTAAATTTTTCTTTTCCTCAGTCAGCATATAATTTCTGAGGCATGTGACCCCTATTAAAAACAGCTTTAAAAGCCCCTGCACCCTGAGAGCCTGTTTTGCCTTTTAGACCAAAGGCTCGGGCGTGGTCTGCTTGCCATTGTGCACCCATGTCTGCCACAATCACCTTGTTTCTTCTAAAATGCTTTCTTGCCACCTTGTCTAAGCTGCAAGTTTCCTGGTTTGTCAACGAGGTTGCCAACGATCTTGTGTTCAGACCAGCAATTCTCCTGTTCGTGAATTCAAAGAGGGGATTTATACCCTGAAATTTCCCAGCTCCCCAGAAGCATAGGAATATATATGTGTGTGTATATTTATATGTTTAAGTAGTTGAATCCCAGCCCTGCATTTGGTCAGCTGAATAGCATCACAAGTATCATTAAATGCCTGTGTGTTGCCAAATGAATCACACCCCTAGCTCGTATCTATACACTTACCTCTAGTTACCAAAGGGTGGAGTTTAATTCTGCTTTTCAAGTGGTGCAAGGTGGACCTCACGCACACAAGGTACCTTACACAGAGATTTAAATTCTGTGTGGGAGCTGAACATCTTGATGTCCCAAGAATTATCACATTTATCTTCTTTAGTACAACGCCTCTATAATGTCTCTTAAAGCCCCAGGCAACCCTCTCTTTCTGTAAAATATCTCTTTTCAGTCTCCCAGATTGCTGCAGCTGGAGGTTTTAGCATGTTGGGCTTTTAGTTTCTTAGCTTTCTTTGAATCCTGCAGTACTGGCATAGATGAGGTACAGTTCACAGCTGGAGCTGTTCTTCGCCTCAACATGGAAATTGCCACTATTGCAGTAAATAACAGGAGAAAGGCCATTAGGATATGTCTACAAGGCTGTGATAAAAGTGGGCCAGAGAATGAAGTTGAACACTACTTCACAGATAGTCCACGCTGCACAGTTGTTAGCTCATATCCTGACAACATTTTGGATCAAGCTACCTAATATATTTTTTTCCTCTTTTTTTACCTTTGGTAGCAGGATAGATAGGTGAACTGACCTCCATCATCTTTCACAATTAGCCCTAATGAAGATGCATCATTTATTGATATCACTAAACAGGAAATAATTCCTGAAGAGCTTAATATCTGAGAACAGTGTTTTTTCAGTTTCAAAGTATAGGTCGCTGCAGAAATATGTATGTACATCATAGTCAGTCAGTTAATCATACTTGAAATATTCCCACAGATGTTTTGAAAACAAATATACAACAAAAGATAGTGAGGTACCTAAGTGTTGAAATGCTCTACAACTAACAGCTACCTGACAGACTTTAAAAAGTGTGGATGAAATTTATGAAAAGTACATTTTAAGTAGATAGCCCTGAAATAGAACACAGTTGGGCTCTGAAAAGAAGACAATAACTGCAAGTCAAGTGTTAACCTTAAAGATAACATGGTTTAGAGAACAGACCAATTATTTTTGTTTACTAAGAAAGCACATTTTGATTATGAAAATCTATTTGAAATGAGAAAAGGAAAAAGGCAAACTGTATTTCAAGTTACCATGGATCATTATGAATTTAGTACACATTTGGACTTGAAAACTGTATCCACTTCTAATTAATAACTTGCTGAATGGTATTAAAAATGAAACATCTGTTTTCCTTTGCAAAAAGAATACGCTGTTGTTAGATTTATAGAGGCAGAAGATGTGAGTTCAGAAGACTGAAGTTACAAAACTGTCTGTAATACCCTCAACAATCTTCAATTAGCACATTTATGAGTTAAGCCTCATCGACACTTAAATCATGAAACTTTAAAATGAAGAACACAAAGATATTAAGTAGCTAAAAGGATGAGAGGAAAATAATTATTAATAATAATAGTAATTATGTTGATGATGAAGTTTAGGAACAGGGAAAAGCATAAGAATGAGAACAAAACACCATGCTATAATTTTATATAAATAAAAAAATGAGGCTGCAATAAAATGTAAGCATCAGAAGTAAAAACATTTTAATCAAAATGTAAAACTTCAGAAGCTAAGGATTTTTGGCTGTCATGAAAGATTCTTTTTACCTTTTGCATGTAGAAAAAAACATTATCTCATGCAATTAATTTTCTGTGTTCTTGATGTACAAGACAAAAATTTAATATGAAACTGAAGCCCAGTTTATGCTCACAGAAACTAAATGTCACTTGTTGTGTTACAGCAGCCAGACGTTATGGTTTCCTAGAGGAAATAATTACACTAATTTGGACCAGACCAGATTGCCCAAAGGACGTCAGTCTACCAGAACATGTAAGCTCCTTCTTCAGGTTAAGTGAGAATCACACACATTGAAGCCTTTGAAAATGCATACCTACATTCTTATCACACTTAAGTGCTTTATTCTATGGGTAATTAGGTTCCAGTTTTATTTTCCCTCTTTCATTTGCCAGCAACATCAAGCTTGATTCATGTGCTGAAATGTATAGCAGACTCTGAGATGCTGTTACAGCAGGACTGGAAGGACCTTGGAAAACCCATGTTACCCCTGGACCAGGACTGGAGGCCAGATGAGGTACTTGAGGAAACCTCGGAGGGCACTAGACCACTATGTGCAGGGGACACAATGGACCTCCATCCTTGCTGTTATTCACATTTGAACATAGAGGATTTACAACTAGCCTTCAGGCAAGAATCTTCTCATGGCTGCAACAGGCCACAATGGTGCAGGCTGACCTCTCTAGCCACACCTCATGTTGCAGTGAACTGCTATGCAATGTCACTGAAACACAGCATAAAACTCTTCTTACTCTCCTGAATTTAATGGATTGTGTCCACAAGATGTTTCTGACAGCAGGTCAAAAGGTTCCCTCACAGAAAAGCCGAGGGAATTCTTGCTAAAAGAGGGACAAATCTCAATGGCTACCATCTAAAAGTTACTCATCTCTTCTTAGTCATCCAGTCTCCTTCCATAGTTAGAGGAGACACAAAGATTCCTCCAAAGGGCAAATAATCCTACATATAAATTTAAGTGACTATTTTTAAGATAGGTTGAACAATCTTACGTATGTGCATGTCTCTTATTGGTCTATTTTATACTGACTAAGTTTAATTTATTATATGTTATTATCCTCTACTTACACCAGGGACAAAAAATTATCTTCAAAATTAAATGGGTCTTTATTGCTGTAGAAATGTGAAGACGTCTTTTCTGTCACTGTGCTTATCCTGAGTACCTATACATCTATTGCTCTGACATTTTCACTAATTGTAATTAATGCTTGATTTGATGATTAAATTCCGATTCCACTCTTTTATTTCTCTTGGAGAGGGTATGAGTGGATGCTTGTTAGTATCTTAATATCAAAATATTAACTTTCTGGCTTTATTATTCATTCAATTCCCACACCTACAAGTTAGCGATGATTCAGCTCAGCATTGGATTTTAGGATATTTGTAACAAACTAAACCAAAGTCCCAGTTTTGCAGAAGGATTTTTAGAATCTTTGACATTGTCAGTATGGTTATTGCATTCCCAAGTATCTCCCATATCACTGGTAAACTATTTTGTTGTCAGGGTAAAGACAAAAAACTTTCAGCCAGAGGTACTCATATCTGGGAGAAGGAGAACGGAACATCAGAGAGACCACCATTACTTATGAAGTATAGAAACAGCCAGAGGATGCACTCCTGGCAGTGATAACAAGAATCCAGTATATTTTGACAAGCACAGTAACCTCTTTGCATAGCCTGAATTCTTTGCTTAAGCCTCAATGCTAAACATTTAAATGTAATAAATTGCTAACCCCATGTGTACTCAATATACTTATATGTGAGTATGTAATTTTATTAATTTAAAATGAACAGCTATGTGGTCCTTGTTCCCGCAAAGGACCTCAGATATTTTACAGACCATGTTAATTAAGAATCATTGAGATATGTCAGAAGGTTTGTAAAATAAAATACAGTAGGTTTATGACAGAAGTCAGCTGGCCCATCACACAGTAAATACATGTCATGGGTAGAGGATTTTAGAACATTTCTATGGATCAAATTACTTTTTGACATAAGAATAAGATTTTGAATGCTTGGTACTGCCAAAGACATCATAAAACTAAGCAACCGATGAGTCCAGATAACAACCGGGCTATTTTCAAGGACAGGAAACCAGACAACCAGACAGAACCATCACCCATGGACCAGATACTATTACACAGACACTCAAGGGCAGAGTGTTTGTTAAAAAAGTAATTGATTGGCACTACTGTATGGGGAACCAGCTTTTTCAAACAGAATAATCAGCTGCTGGCTGGATGGAGACAGAAGTCTGTTGCAGTGCTTACTGTTATCTCCAGCTCGAAAGCATGTACCTGCTCTGTCTGGATGTCTCAAATGTCCCATGAATTCCCGCATGACACTGATCACTTTTCTGTAGGTGTCTGAAAGCTGTCTGTGCAGTGTACTTTAAGTGTTTAAAGTTAGATTAGATATCTAACTATTAGATATTAGGCATTTTAGATGTTGTAGGGTATCCTTTCTGATTTCAACATGCAACTTCACAGATCTCCCATAGATCTTGTAGGTCTATTTGAATATATAAAGTATTCTAGGGCATCTAAAATTTCTCTAACTATATGTATTTAGGTATTTTAGTTGCTTTCCTACATTTATACATCTAAATTTAGTTCTATAGCCTGATACTGAGAAATACCATGAGGGATTCAATTTTGTCCTCTAATGGTTTCAATTATTCTGAATGAGAAAAAAATTATTTCCTGTGAGGGTGACAGAGCAGTGGCACAGGCTGCCCAGGGAGGCTGTGGAGTCTCCTTCCCTGGAGATGCTCAAAACCCACCTGGACACGGTCCTGTGCCCCCTGCTCTAGGTGTGCCTGCTCAAGCAGGGCGTTGAACAAGATGATCTCCAGAGGTCCCTTCCAACCCCTATCATTCTGTGATTCTGTGATTCTGTGATTCTGTGATACTGTGAACTATTTCTGAACTCTGTGTCAGGAAGAAATGAACCCAGTAAAAAAATACTGATTTTCTTTTGCACTTTAACACTAAAGGTGATCTTGTGTTTTGATAAACAGAGCATTTAAACTCACAGGTTGTAATTACATGAACAAATGTTGAATTGCTTATTGCAGTAGACATATCTTTTACAGACTCTGGAAAACATAGACATTTCCACACCACCCTGAAGGATATAGTGTTCCAACACTGTAGCAGCAACATAGCACAGTGCATATCCTCATAGGAAGAAAAGATGAATCTATTTTAAAACACAACTGATTTCAGTCTCTCACACTCTCATACCCACAAGCCCGAAGAGCTGCATAAGCAGTTTGCAAGTGTGTAGGCACCAGGACATCTGTATCCAGATGGCTTGTGCAGGGTTGCTTGCAATGAATGGAGGATCTGGGGTGTTGGGTGTTGAGCCCAACTTCCTGGGTTCCTCCTGGGGTTTTGCTGGTTCTGGACGTATCTCATCATGCCCTTTAGGAGCTGACAGTGATTAATATCTCTATCCTGCCCTATTGATGTCTCTTTTTCAGATCTGGTTGTCCTGAGCAATTGCAGGTAGTGGTGTGCTAGGATCTTGTTGACCTGCTATTGTAAGTGTTAGCAACACATGACATTTTTATAACCCTTATCCCACTGATATTTTGCCTCCATGTGTTCACATTCACTCTCTGGACATACCAATATAAAACAGTTTTACTGCCATTTTCCACAGCTCTAGAAGATACCCAGGCATTGATTTTCTAATGCACTGTTGCATTTTGATACCTGCTGGCAAAAGATTGAAAACCATATTTTACAATTCATAGATTTTCTTTTTAAAAGATTACCAAGCTCCTGGTGTTGCCCCTCAGTATTTTAGCAGTATAATATTGTAAACTTTCCACCTTCCTGGCTCAGGATTACAAATGGAGGTGACAATTTAGTTCCATTTATACAATCATTTCATCTCTGAATTCCAGTTTGATCAAGCCTTTCTAGTGTCCCTCTCTGTTTATACGAGTCAGCTGAGCTTTATGGTAGACCTTCCTACTTTTTATTCTCCATCATTCACCTTACATTATCCCTTTTTATTCATGACAAAGTGGAAAAAAGTTTGAAAGGAAAGGGAAGCAACACTTGCCATGCATACGATATACAGAAATAAAATTGTTCAGTAATGGAAAAAAGCATTTATTTCACTTGTAGGTAATACTCTGAACACTTTTCACTGACTCCTGATCATATTTAACAAGGACTACTGCATTGGCTAATCAGAACTTGGTTGGTTTTAATAGAGATGTCAGCTGACATCAGATAAAGATCTTGATCCAGCTTCTATATGTGGGGAAAATACAGTTAATGATAAACTGTCAATGCCTGAAGGGCAAGGAGCTCCTGGATCTGCCTTGGTCTAAAAGCAGGAGAGGATCACCTTCAGAGAAGCTGCACCAGAAGCAGACAGTGCTTTCACAGACATATATCATAGGCTAGCGGGTGTGATGCTGGCCGGTGTCTTTATGCTTGAGTCAGGGAGGAGGCGGAAGAAGCAGGGCAAGTCGCTAAAGCAGAAATTCCCTTGCTGACTGTGTGGCTGCAGATGCCTTAGTCATGGTTTGACAGATCTCTGAAGGTCTTACCAAGAGGTAAAGGGACACCTCCTGGAGATAAGGGACAGGGAAAAAAAGGAACAGCCCTTTCCATAGGGATGCTGCATGGACACTGGGGAAGGTGACTCCTGCTAGCATTGACCAAGTGATCCTCCAAGCAAGAGGGTGTGCCTGGGACTTTGACCATGCTCCTCACCTCATAATGTGCTCTGGTGGCAAGGACTCTTGGTACTCAGTGCCAAGCTGGGCAGCTGCCACCTGGGGTTATCTCAGAGACCTCTGCCAGACACACTCTTGCTTAGGTCCATTTGCCTTTGGTTACGTCCTTTGGCATCATTGTCAGCCTCAGACACCAGCCCATTTGCTTCTACAGGCCACGGCATTTCCTTCCTTGTTCTTCCTGTGATGACAAAGATACTCACTGGTGCTGCTCTGCCTTGAAGGACACCATCACCATATAGGAGTGTGACCTCTGTGCTGGCCTGGGTACCAGTAAGAGGAGACTCAGAGCCCTCTGGCTAGAGCAAGTGGCCAGGCAAAGCCTGGTGATGGGTGCTCAGGGTTGGGTTGGCAGAACCTCTCTGCCCATGGGAGGACTGGGGGCACCACTCTGGCCTCTGGTGTGTGGGACTGTACTGTTGACCTTCCTGCCTCTCTTGGCAGTCCCCAGCACACAGAGCTGGCCAGCACCAGCATAGCCAGCCAAGCTGCCTCATCCCACACCTCTTCAGCTCTTGAGAGCAGCAGCAGGTCAGACTAGACTGGGCCAGACCAGACTGGGCCAGACCAAAGGCCAGCTCATTCCCAGATGCAACATTGGTCACAAAATCCTTACAGATGGCCCTGAAGAGCCAGCACTTGCCCACCAAATCCTTACAGATGGCCCTGAAGAGCCAGCACTTGCCCACCTCAATCAGGCTCCCCTTGGCGGCTCTGCAGGTTGGGGCTTGTGGTAGCCCCAAGGGATGGCAATGACACCCAGACCGTGCCAGAGGGATTTGCCATGGGGCTGGTGGCATGTGCCCATCTTGGTGTGCTTCCTCACCTGAGAGGGACACCGTCCTCCGGCCACAGGGAATCATTCTGAGTCTTACTGTCAGTAAAAAGAACTGTATTCTCGCATTATGGCAAGACCTATGGAATTTAAGTTATAGGTGAGATTTAAGGATGAAATTCCACTTTGTCCTATGGTAAAAATTGTGGTGCTGCTGGGTTCAGAGTAATAACAAGTGTGCTAAAGTAATTAATTCCCGGGTGGCCCAGGAGCTCCACAGTTTGTCTCTGCATTGATGAAGAAATGGATGGATTCCAGATGTTAGACCAACTTGAGACAAAGTCCATTCACCTGCTAGCTGGAGACTTAACACATGTTTTCACCTGCTGAATCTTTGTTCAAATTACTCATCTGGCAAAATTCAACAACATGAATTTACAAATAAAAATCTTGTCAGAGAAATGTGATTTCTTTTTGGTTTTAAAAAATATAAAGTGATGCAATGTGTTAGATTCTGTTCTTATATAATTCCTATTTAAAAACATTATATTAATAATCAAACTAGCTTTATGATTTATCAGGTTGAATGTAGCCATAATCATAGGTGGTGTTACTCTGAAGAAATATTGACCTACTGTTCTGGTTTTTGCTGGGACACACTTAATTTTCTTCATAGTAGAAATATGGTCCTGTGTTTTGGATTTGTGCTGAAAACAGTGTTGATGACACAGGGATGTTTTAACTGTTGCTGAGCAGTGCTTACAATGCCAAGGGACCTCTGGAGACATTCAAAACCTCCCTGGAGGTGTTCCTGTGACCCCTGCTCTGGGTGTGCCTGCTCAAGCAGGGGGGTTGGACAAGATGATCTCCAGAGGTCCCTTCCAATCCCTACCATTCTGTGACTGATTCTGTGATCCTTTTTGTTGAGTGGGTTAGCTTTCTTAGCCAGCTATCCTGTTAGTATTTTGTGGAGAGGAGAAGATTTAGTCTTCTTTGTCTAATTTTGCTTTTACTTTATACAGAATTTTTTTGTTAAATAAACACTAGAAAAAAAAATATTTTTGCCTGTGTGTACCCTCCTGTACGTATACAAGTGTGGGGATGAATCTTTTGTGCAGAGGATTTTTTTAAATACCATTGTGATATAAGAAGAGACAAGATCAAAACTGTGTCACCCACCTAAAACAGCCTGTCCTTCAGACCCTTCAGTGTGATACATGCCATGCTTGGCTGATTGCTTCCCTTAAGTCTCCTGTCACAGAACAAATGGAAACAGATCCTTTCTATAACACTGAGCAAATGCTGCCTCTAGGTACAAAACTGTGACATTTTACAAAAAGACATCTTTTTTTCGGGATGTCAGATTCTCAGTGATTTATTATCTAAAGTTTATTCCCATGTTCCTTTTCATCTGTAGGGTTGACACTTGTTTACCCCCAGAGCTGTTTGATTTACTTAAGGCAGAGAAACCTGCATTTACTAATGGTAATACTGAAAAACCTCAATGTTAAGCTACTAATGATGTCCAAAATCATTTACTCATGCCTTGCCATTGCGAGTATTAGATCTTATCACAGTGAGCTCAATTACAGCTTAAAAGCAAGGACTTCAGAAGTATATTTTGTAATGATATGATGAACTCTATGGAAAATAGCTTTGGCACTGTCACATGAATTCTTTCTTTATCTGGGGCTCTTGAATGTGGCAACAACTGTGAAAGAATCATGGAATCAAAAGATGCACAACAAACTGTTTTTCTTGATGCAAGCTTTAGGCAATGTGACTTAATTCATTCCTTATTTATGAAGATTCTAAGAACCCTTGGCACTCCTGAAAAAAATGGAAATCTTAAGTGGGAGAGGCAGTGTTATGCAGGACTCAAGGTAGTGTATGCGTTTCTAACCAGATACCCAAAATAAAATGCCATGAAAGAAATAAATTATGTAATTTCACCTGGAATCTACCATAGAACTCATGTTGGAGCTGTATAGACCAGGTATTTGCCTTGTTTCTTTCTAGAAAAATGTTAGATTTTGGAACATTTTAAGTAAATTCCCAAGATAGCAGTGTGACTGGCAGTGAAAAGTAAAAGTATTTCTTAGTATAAGTAAGTTCTTTGTTTTAAAAATCTGAAGAATTATCTATTAGAATAATTGGCCTCAAATGGATAATTCCCTTTTTCATAAATTTCAGCCAAGTTACTGTTTCCCAATATACTGTGCTTTCTTGGTGTGACTGATCAATACACCCCTACAGTAGAGGAAAGATAAACAAGGACAACACGCTCATAAAGCTCAGGGAAAATTGTAGGGCATGACTGACCACAGCTGTCACAAATAAAGCTGAAATTATGTCAGTACAAAGGGAACCAGGGGTGGCTTTTATTTTACATAAGTGGCTAAAACAGCTGAGTGGATTAACTGGCTGTATTAGCTGACTCATCAAGCAGTTACGCTGAGTGAATCAACCAGCTCTGTTTCTAATTGTCCCTGAGTTAACCAGAAGATTACAAATGTCTTAATGAGTTAGTCAGACCAGTATGGTGGGGGAGAGGGTATGTATGGCTTAGTCCGATGTGCAGTACAGAAAATGAACAATCAACAAAAAGAACAGAAAAATGGGCTGTTTTAAACACATATGTTCCTTTCCAGATTTTGGGGATACCTAACATTGTGATAGTGAGTATATTATAGAGAGTGGTAATAAGAATTACATTTATATTGTAACTGAAATGTATATTGTAATTGCTATACTCTGCTAAGTGTACTTTGTGCTTGTATGGTGATTTAAGTACCTTGATGTATTGCTCCGCTAAATCAAAATCCTATGTAACATCAAATATCTTAAAGCAAGTAAATTTGGTATTAAACATTAAACCATCCACATGAGAAATGTCTAAAAGAATCTGGTGAGAGATTGTTAGACTCTGACATTTGGTTTGTTACTGTCTCCTAAAGAAAAGCAGTCCTGGATTCTTTTCCATTTGAGGCACCTTCGCAGAAAGCTTATCTTCATGGACCATGAAATATTAAGTCTCCAGTATTCTGGCAAAGCTGAGCTGTAATACAGAAAAAAAAACCCCACAAAATTTCAAGGAGTCAGAAGCAGAGCAAGCAAAAGAAAGCATGGCTGTTTAACTTGAGTTACACGATGCAGCAGTAAAACAAGGACTCCTAGGTTCAGGTTTCCTAGTCAGGTGTTTGCTTATATATTTTAGCTAACAACTGTTTAAGGCATTATTTTTCTGAGGAAAAAGGATAAGGAAGGTTAGAAGTACAACCTTATGACATAAAAATATCAGCATTGCCTCTTAAATTAAAAATCTTCACGCTGTTTTCCCAGTGAATAACCATAAGGACTTCTGCAGACAATAACAGCTCTGGCTCTTTAAGTATGAGCCAGGTGTTTCAGCTTTGAATAACTTTCTGAGATTTCAAAATGGAGTTGTCCTTGAAACCTCTGCTAAGTAAGTTTTCACAGCTTCTTTCTTTCTGTAAATAAGTATAGCAAGTTGTCTACCACTTCTCTGGAGTTATAATGCACTTACCATCATAATGCAGATACTGCTTCCCAAGGAAGAGAGAGATTTTCTAATACATAATGCTTGAGGGCCTAGTTCCTTTACTGGATTTAAGTTCTGAATATTTTTTCTTTTTTTTTTTCTGTAATATTAAAGCCCAGCAGGGCCAAAATAATTTAGGAAAATAATACTTGAATCTTCCTTGAAGATTATCTTATAGCCAGGAAAACTCTTGGGGGACAGTTAGAATACACTCTTTTGAGCAGAAAATTTTCTTAATACCCCCGTCTACAGTAATTTCTTCATATCTTTTTGATGTGGAATATAGCATGCATACTTCAAAGAATTATTTTTTAGCTATGTGGTGCTTCAGTTTTCTTCTCTGAAGCTCATTTTACATGTAGCAGTTTTTCCAAGTCCACACTGATCCTTCTTGTATTGTCTTCCCCATACTGAAGAAGCTGAGAGGTTCTCTAAATGAGACCCTATGCCTTTCTTTCCTCTTTGCTGGGATTTCTCTTCAAAACAGTATTTCAGCAGCCATTTATTCTTCTCATTATAGGTAGAATAATGAACATGAAAACCTATGGAATCTTAGCTGTTTAGAGTCTAGAAAACATTATATGAAGGAATTTTAATGTTTTATTAACATTTTAACTGTGAAAATTCAGCAAAACCAAGCAGTTTCAAAGATTCTGAAAACTGACCAGCTGCAGCTTCTTCCTTTTGAAGATGTAAAGACCACTCTGAATAATAGATGAAGGATGGAGGAGTATAATAATGTAGGGAGACTTTCATTTCTCAGTTACTAATTGAAAACTAACCTATAACAATATTGACCTTATTGAGCAGGAGAATACCTGAAGTGCTTGTTTAAAATATATTATGACCTCAGTCCGCTCCTTACCTCATCTTACAATATCATCAAGCTAACGGTTGTTTCACATTATCAGTTATTAACAATTATTTTCCTTGAACTCTCAAAGCAGTCAAAAGAATCTAACATTAGAAAAAAAAAGTTACATTAATTCCCACAGCATATTAATAACGACGACAAAAGTAGGGTAAAATACTGTAATATTTTTCAAATGTGAAACTAAATACTAGAGGAAAATATTGTTATTTGAATAAAGTTAATTATTTATTAAAAAAACCTGACTACAAGATGTCTACAATATGAAACTAATACTGTATTTGAAGGAGGAAAAGTCCTTTAAGTTATTAATTTAGGACCACTTGGTTGTGTCAGTTGAGTTTGATCTGATCTTGAGGAGCTGCTGCCAGCTAATAAAATCATGATGTTTTATGTGACAAGAAGAAATGTTCCTTTTTTGTCCTTGTCTACTGTGCTAGGTTATAGACAAAAATAATAAGATTTCTATAACACTAGAAAGGAATTGACAGAACAGCTGTTGCGCATAAAACCACAGACTTTCCTGCAACATATGGATAAAACTGTATTATCGCATAATATGATATTTGTAGCTGAAAATATTCAGATGACACAGTGATTTTCTTACCAGAGTCAGATTAAATTACTTAGCATAATAAATAAATAAATATATTACCTGTCATTTAGGAATGAAAAAGTCATGTATCTGGAAAAGTGGAAGACAAACAGAAATGTTCCATCTTCTTTATTTTCATTGAGATGGCATCTTTATTAAGCTATTAATTAATATGACATTTTCATTAATATGGCATCTTGATAAATAGCAATATGTACTGATATCCACAGTTATTTGTTTATCTGATTATTATTTCTGGGAGAAAGAATACCCTTAATACACATATGACAAGCTTTACTCATAAAATACCCGCTGGATCTCTATAAGAAACACTTTTCACTCAGAATTTCTACAGGTACCTCTGACCAGACTGGCTCACAAAAACCACTCCCCAAAGACAAGTTATTGACAGTTGGCTTATGCATGGCAGATCTGTCTTAGTCTGTTTTGTAACCACAAAATTAACTATTTATCTACCATAATTCCTTGTTTAAGAAGTGTGCTGAAGCATATTGAACCAGTGTGAAAAGAAGAAAAAATATTGATGTATTCATTCAGATTTGGTTCAGGAAAGCACTGCCTAGGTATGTAGTTAAAACATAACCAGACTCCTAACTGTGAGTGGCTTTCACCCTGAGAGACATTGGACACCATACTTTCTTCCTGTAATAGGACCTCATCCTTATAAGGTATGTTAAGTTAGGAAGCATAAATTTTCCATTTCTCCTAAAGAAGTTGTAATGCTGCAGAGACAAAATATTTCAGAAGTCATTCAATTCTGGAGAAGAAACAAGGGGGAGCCTGACTTTCTAACAAGTTGAAAAGGTGATTTTCCATAAAGAATAGACCTGGGAGACTCTTCTTTGAAAACTTAATTATTATAAATTAAACAGGACCCATTTGTGCTAGTACAGGTAGGGTGAATATCTCAGTGTGGAAGAAGGGAAAAAATGTTCCTGTCCCCCAGTTCAGATGCAGACAGTGACATCCAAGATTGTTAACAGAACAGGATACACAGTAAATAAATAACAAACAAAGAAAGAACTATATATGCCAAAGGATTTTCTAGATTATGCTTTCTTTTAAATTCTTTATATTCCTCAGAATTAAATAGAAATGGAAGAAGAGAAAATTCTATGTAATTCTCTCCAAGGCTATAAAAAAAATACAGCTTCCTCTACAGCTACAGGAATAATGTGAATTATTATTTCTTCAAAATATTTTATTTACAATCTTTGACATTTACCTCCAGGTAAACATTAGTAAACAACAAGAAGAATAAATTAAGTAGCCCTTTATACCACTAACTTCCTATCAGATATATTCAATCTTTGCTTCCTACCTTAAAATTATGGTGCAGAAGAAAATTACTGTCTTGGACAAAATTGTTATTCACATTAATCTCTACATATATTTCATGTTTAGCTGGGAATTATAGGCTCATGAATAGGCTATTGCCTTACAAAATCATGTAAGTGTAGTCATACCAGATAAACCTTTATAGTAAAGTATGGATGCAAATCTAATAACTCATTCCATGGTCTCAGAATACTTTGAATGTTGTATTCTCATACATTATTTATTGATTTATTACTCTGATTCTATTACTGTGAGAGGACATGGCCCATGGCAATTTTGCTCTATACATTAATAATGAAAACTATTAAGCTTCATTTTCCTTGAATGAACCTCATGTTATTGAATTAAGTATTTGTTTTTTCACATAAACTGAAGTTGACTAGAATTTGGGCTTTCGGGTTTTTTTAACCAATGCTACAATAAAATTACAGGTTTTTCTTGTGAATACTTGCCACATAAATGGAGTTGACTAATAAAGCAGGCTGCAAATTTGCTATTTAGCTTTCACCTAAATTTTGATATGTGTGGGATCAAAACCAGAAAGTGAACAAGGAACAAAATTTCTATAACAATCAATGGCTATTCACAGTATTTAAACACATCCAGAGGTAATATTTTCCCTGACTGTAATGATGGGATACTATGTGGTGCAAAGAGATATTTCCCTTTTATTAAAGCTATGGTACTAATTGGCAATAATAAACAAGTGAGGTAGAAAATTGTGTAATCTTTTGACTGAACTGGTAGTATAGAAACTGATTAATAAACCAACTGCAAAATGTAGCACAGGAATTCAAGTCAAAGCAACAGGCATCTCAACTGTAAGGAGTGTTGTAGAGTAAAACCCCCTTCTCAGACTTGTCAGAGGCCTCAGGGTAACTCCTTTCCTCTTCAGAACTTCAGTTCCATGTCACCAAATTGTATTTCAGTTTTGATTCACAGTCCTTTCAATTTCTTGTTCCTAATCTTATGTGTTCCTAATCCCCTATGCTAAAGGTCTAGACATCTTTTTCAGGAGGCTGCTATTTACAAATTTCTTTGCCATGAGTTTTGTTTGTTGCTTCTGATTCTACTTCTAACTGAAATAACTAATCACCATTTGTTTCTATGTGATTCTGCATTTTTAGAGATTTGGTAATCAGTGACATAAAATCTATGACAAAGGAATGATACTTCTTTAAGAATAAGATATTCCAGATATGATCTATTGTCCCATATTTGTAACTTGCAGAATGCATAATTAATATTAACACTTAAGTGCCTAGGCACTGAAGGTCATTTTTCTATCCACTATGTATAACTTTGCTGCTGTGTCAGTTATAAAGATGTCTCTTTAACATGCATTTGGAGAGTTTAAACTACTCATTTCTAAATTTTCTAAAATTTATTTTTTAATTAAGTGTATACTTTCAACCATCTTAAATTAGAATGAATAAAATTCACATAGTCAGAGGGGGTGTTTTTTGTTTTGTTTTTTTACTTGGCAGCATTTTTTGTTACAAATCCTTTGATTTTGCTTCAAAACATATACAAGATGAAGTCATTCTACATAATGTTTTTTCTCTATGACAATCATGCTGATTTTAATGAATCAGATGGTTTTTAAGTTCAGTTACATAGGTTTAAAGCTAAAGCCTATTTCACATATTCTAGGCATCATCAGCTGTACGCTATTCCTCATCAATGTTTTGCCTAACATACCTATAAATTCCTCTAAGGTTTGATATTTCACAATGTCCTCCCCAGCCAATCCAATGCTTCATTAGTCTTAAACGAAAGTTTTCCTAGGAATATGAATTCCAAGAATGTGATATATATTCATACACCCTGTGTATAAAGAATATATCTATGGTATGTATACTATACACATACTCTTTATCTGTCCACAGAAAAGCTAGTCATGTTGGAACCTCTTTGTAGTCAACAGAAAGAACTACACACTTTTAAGGTGTGTTTTCTCTGATCAAATATATGTAGATTTTTCTTTATGATTACATGAATTGAACATAGAAATATATATTTTTGTATTATTATGCACAAAGGAAACCAGACACTTGAATGTTAAAATAAAACACACTCTTCGACTAGACTTTTTATGAAGCATGACACTGTGATTCTACCTAATGAATGACAGTTGACAGACATCTACAATAAAAGTGAGTTTATGAGAATGACGCTTGACAGTTCCAGCCTTCAGCTACCCTGCTTACTTACAAATACAGCAATAAAACAAACATCTTATATCAGGTTTTATCCAGTCCTAGTTTTAAAACTTAAATCTTAAAAACTCTGAATCAAGGCCAATGTCAGCCATCAGCAAAACCCACAGCCTAACTCTGAGATCACTTTTGATGACATCGAACTGGGTGATGTGGTGGATGTGCCGAAAGGAACAGACATCTTACAGAGAGACCTGGACTGGCTTGAAGAGTGACCTATCAAGAACAGTATGAAGTTTAACAAAGGCAATTGCAAGGTCCTGTACCTGGATGACATAATGAAAGAGCCCAGTACAGGCTAGGATCTGTGTGATTGGGCAGCAGCCTTGCTGAAAGGGACCTGGCGGGTCCTGGTGGACAACAAGTTGAACACGAGTCAGCAGTGTGCTGCTGCAGCAACAAAGGCAGATTGGATCCTGGGTTGCATCCACAGGGGCAGAACTGGCAGGGATAGAGACTTGATCATCCCACTCTACTCAGTGTTTCTCAGGCTGCAACCAGAGTACTGTGTCCAGTTCTGGTCCCCACAACTAGAGAAAGACACAGACAGACTGGAGAGGGTCCAAAGAAGGCCATAAAGATGATCAAGGGGCTGGAGAAGCTGTGCTGTGAGGAAAGACTGAAGGAGCTAGGTCTTTTCTCCCTGGAGAAGGCTCAAGGAGGGACCTTATGACGTTATTCCGGTACTTGAAGGGCATCTACAAAGACAATGGAGGCTCTGTCTTCAAAAGAAGCCACATGGAGAAGACAAGGGGCAACAGATAAAGTTACACTGGAAGAGGTTTCATCTTGATATGAGAAAGATTTTTTTTTTTCCCCAGTGAGAATAACTATTCACTTGTTGGGGAACAAGAACCCCAGGGACGTGGTAGAGCCCCCACCAGTGGAGGTTTTCAAGATGTGACTTGACAGGGTGCTAGACAATGTCCTCTAGGCTCCCTTTCCCATGAAAGGTTGGACCAGATGATCTTTCAAGGTCCCAACCAACCTGGGCTATTCCAGTGAAAAAGTCCTCAATGAACTGTTGTATTCAAGAATTCTTTTCCCAATCCCTTCCCCCCTGGTTTTCATGGTAGTCTAACCAACACCTGAATATCCATTAAGAAATTAAAATTTTCAACTCTTTTTTGTTTATTTTACCCTGCAATCCTAGCCATTATTCTAACCCTCACTTAACTCACAGCATGTAGACTAAAATGTTTACTGAGGAAGAATGTAAACAATGGATTTTTTTTTTTAGTCCCACAGTTTACACTAAAAGGAATCTTCAACAATAAACTGAATTTTTAAACTATTATTTTCTGAAGGGGACCTATCTTGAACTATAGTCAGTTACAGAATACTGAAAACTGTCATGGACATCTAATGCCTTGAAATCCTGAGCTCAGAACATAGCTAAAATGGAGGATGCTGGAAGATTAACTCCTCTTTTTATAACTAACCATAAATCTAACCTAAAGATTTCACACAGATGACCAGAGTACCCATAAACAACCAGAACAGCCATTATAGGTTGTTGTAAGCTCTGGCAACACTAGCTCTCATTTCTGTCCCAAGGAACCTTATGCTCAAACAATAGATTCCATTCTCCCATACCCAGACTTATTTTTCCAATCATTTTAGTTTCAAGCAGCAGTGAACAAGAACCTAGACATTTATAGTCATAAGAAACATATTTTTTTGCTACATTAAGTAAAACAGAATCATTAAACAATGTAAATCATATTATATATATTTTATATTGTAGCTTTTGTTCACAGCTGGCTCATAGTCACAAAAGAACAGTGACTCCTGAAACTTTTTCAAAGGTTCCTCAACATTGCTGTGCTCAGCCTTTCTTCCCCCCCCCCTTCTTTTTCCTTCCAAATAAAGATATTATTAACATAATATTAAATACATATAACCACATTACTTACTGATGAATATAAGCGGTTTCTCTCTACTGACAGTGCATTTGTCTGGGCTTGCCTTGGCCTTACCTAATTTTAGCTTGCTTTAACATCTGTCTAGAGGTAACTGTCATAGAGTAAAAGCTCTGGAAATCTTAGGTGTTTATCGCATAGCAAGCAATGGTCTTTTATGTTGATTGAGGCTGGGGAGACTGTTGTGCAACTTCCAAAATTTAGGTGGGTGCTATGAAGAAGAAAGCAGGTTGTGTTAAGAAAACTCATACAGATAAGCACAGGTGTCCCTAAGATGGGAGGAAAAAAACCCACCATGAGCATCCCACTGTTCCCAGCAGAAGCCTTGGGATGCTGAGAAGTCACCACAAAGCTCCATCCTTAGTTGTTCTTGAGGAAGACCGTGACATTGGAAGGGTAAGCAGACAAGCAAAGAAAATTAATACATACTGGAGATTGTTGTGGTTAATACTGTGTAGGAATATTCACTGTGCTTTTCTGTGTTAATTCAATAATCTGGACTATAGGAGCGTTGAGTAACAATAAATTCTTGGCTCCAGAAACCTAGTGTGTTCCTTTTTTACACATAGCAGAATTCTGGGTGTAGCATGGTAACATATACATAGTTATCGTTAGTTTGATTAAATTTGCTGCTCTTTGTATTGATACGGGAAGAGACAGAAAAAAGAAATAACTGAGCATGTGTCCTCCTTATTTAAGAAAAATGAAGCCTACATATATTAAACATCATTAATTTGATTATATTAATGTCCTAAGAAATTTCTTTTTCCTTATAAGTCCTAGGATTAATCCTAACTCTGGTATTTTGCAGTTCCCAAATGCCTTCTGGCAGAACTGCAGATCAATATAAATTGCTGGCCTTTAAAAACACTGCCCTGAAGTCTGGTGCAGACTTAATAAACAGTTTTCTTCTGTTTTCCCTTTCTAGCACAAACCTTGACATTAATTACAGCCAGCTGTATATAACATGTAGTGGTTGTCAATAAGTCTGTGAACTTCTGAAACCTCTTCACACCGCTTGAACTCTAGGTCACATGAACATTAAAATTAAATATTAATCTCATCTTTTATGAAGGTATAACTATAAAATAAAGAGGAATTTCCACCCTTACCTTAACTACACATAGAACTCTGATATGTAGATAGCAGAGTAGAATACTGTCATATGAGCCTTAGATTTTTGACATATCAGCCCTGCTTTTGTCTTTAGAAATCATAGAATCATAGAATCATTAAGGCTGGAAAAGGCCTTTGGGATCATTAAGTCCAACCATCAACCCAACACTACCATATCTCCTAAACCATGCCCTCAAGTCCCATGCCTACATGACTTTTAAATATCTCCAGGGGTGGTGACTTCACCACCTCTCTGGACAGCCTGTTCCAACGCTTGACAACCCTTTCGGTGAAGAAAATTTTCCTAATATCCAATCTAAACCTCCCCTGACACAGCTTGAAGCCATTTCCTCTCATTCTATCGCTAGTGACTTGGGAGAAGAGACAAACACCCACCTCACTACAACCTCCTTTCAGGTAGTTGTAGAGAGCGATAAGGTCTCCCCTCAGCCTCCTCTTCTCCAGGCTAAACAACTCCAGTTCCCTCAGCCTCTCCTCATATGACCTGCTCTCTAGGCCTTTCACCAGTTTCGTTGCCCTTCTCTGGACACGCTCCAGCACCTCAGTGTCTTTCTTGTAGTGAGGGGCCCAAAATGTTGATGTTTCTCCAAGAAAAAGCAATATGCAATGGTTCTGTTTAATAAAACACCTATTTTAGAGTCTATTACTAATCTTAATCATACATAAACAAAAAACGCATTTACAAAACCTCAGTATTGACCTTTCATGTTTTCAGTTGTCACTTTAATCCAGACAGCACTTAAATTTGTGAAATAGTCCAAACTCTTAAACTCTTCTTTTTCTAATATTAAATAATGTTTCATTAATGAACACAAGTCTCATTTTAAACTCTAATCTGAGTTGTAATATTTTGTGTTAACAACAGTTCCAGGCATCTATGTCCTCTCAGCCCCTCAGCTCATTCCAAATTAGATTCTTGTTTCTCTTTTGGCTGTGAAAAAATCTCCCATAGGACTTTTCGGTGCAATTAATTTCTGTTCCCTCTTGAGTACCTACCTCTAGTAGTGCAGCTAAACTTTTGGTCTTTGACCCTGAAATAGTGCATTTTCTCATCACCTTGCTTGCTCCATACAGAAGGCCCATTGATAACAGAGATAACTGCTTAGACTAGTTCATATTTGTCATCATTAGTTCTCGTGACTGCTTTGATAAAAAAGAGAGCTATTAAAGCTGTGGGGAGTGTTAACTACTCCAAATCTTCCTGCAAAGAAAGGTACAGAAAGAAGGCTTTTGTGCTTCATGAGTAATCTGGTAGGTCTCAGTCAAAAAGATCTGGGTCATACCAGTTACCCCATTTTGGTCCCATGGTCAATGTCTTCTGCTGGAAAGACATCTGCACTGAGGGCTGCAACTCAATCTGCTTCTCCTGAAGAGAAGCTGAGAACTACAAGGACATAGCCAGAGAGTGCAGAGATGCAGTCAGAAAAGCAAAAGCCCAATTTGAATTGAAACTGGCTGTAGACATAAAAAATAACAAGAAAGGGTTCTTCAGACATGTCAACCACAAGCAGAAAAAGAAGAAAAACGTAGGCCCACTGTTAAACGGAAAAGGACAATCAATCATGAATGATGCAGAAAAGGCAGAGGTCCTCAACACCTTCTTCACCTCTGTCTTTACCAGCACTGTAGGGTCCCAGGCCTACCAAACCAGTTGAACCAACCACTGACCCACCATCGGTGAAGGAAGAGTTAGTATATGAATTACTACAGGAGCTTGACCCCCCAAATCGATTGGCCTGGACACCATCCAGCCAAGGGTTTTGAGAGAGCTTTCTGACATCAACACAAGACCGCTTTCCATAATCTTGGAGAAGTCATGGAGAACAGGGGATGTCCCAGAGGACTGGAGGAAGGCAAATGTTACCCCTATCTACAAGAAGGGTTTGAGAGAGGATCCGGGTAACTATAGGCCCATCAGCCTTACTTCAATCCCTGGGAAAGTTATGGTACGAATCCTCCTGGGGGCCATCACAAGTCAAATGAAGCACGTGATTGGGAAAAGCCAACATGGCTTCACTAAGGGCAGATTGTGCTTGACAAACCTGGTGACCTTCTAGGACAAAGTGACTTCTGGTTGACATGGGGTGAGCGGTGGACATTGTTTACCTGGAGTTCTCCAAGGCCTTTGATACAGTCCCCCACAGTCTCCTCCTGGAGAAATTGAGGTGTTATGGCCTAGACAAGTGGTCTCTGCAGTGGGTGGGGAACTGGCTGACAGGCTGCACCCAAAGGGTGGTGGTAAATAGCTCTTTCTCAAACTGGCAACCTGTCAATTGTGGAGTCCCCCAGGGATCGATATTGGGCCCAATGTTATTCAACATCTTCATAAGTGATCTGGATAACGGGATCAAGTGTAGCCTGATGAAGTTTGCTGATGACACCAAGTTGAGTGGGGAAGTAGCCACTCCAGAAGGGAGAGCTGCTCTGCAGGGAGATCTGGATTGACTGGGGGAGTGGGCCAGCAAGAAGCTTAATAAGTTCCACAAGGAGAAGTGTAAGATCATGCACCTGGGAAAACATAATCCAGGAATGCAGCACAGACTGGGATCCACCTGGCTGGAGAGCAGCTCTGTGGAAAGGGACCTGGGGGTCCTGGTGGGCAGGAAGCTCAAGATGAGCGAAGAGTGTGCTGCTGCAGCCAAGAAGGCCAACAGGATGCTGGGTTGCATCAAAAAGGGCATCGCCAGTAGAGATAAAGAAGTCATTATCTCATTCTACTCAGCACTTGTCAGGCCACACCTGGAGTACTGTGTTCAGTTCTGGTCCCTGCTCTACAAAAAAGATGTGGACAGGCAAGAAGGGGTCCACAGAAAGGCCACCAAGATGATCAGAGGACTGGGAAGCCTGCCATACGAGGATAGGCTGGGAGAACTGAGTTTGTTCAGCCTTGAGAAAAGGAGGCTCAGAGGGGATCTCATCACCATGTACCAGTACTTAAGGGGTAGCTACAAAGAAGAAGGAGA
Organism: Phalacrocorax aristotelis; assembly: GCF_949628215.1. Classification (NCBI taxonomy): domain Eukaryota; kingdom Metazoa; phylum Chordata; class Aves; order Suliformes; family Phalacrocoracidae; genus Phalacrocorax; species Phalacrocorax aristotelis. Next base: position 49,460,818 of record NC_134276.1, read on the forward strand.
CTCCCGTTTTACACGGAGTCACATGGAGAGGATAAGGGGGAATGGACACAAGTTGCTTTTGGGGAGATTCCGATTGGACACCAGAGGGAAATTTTTCACAGTGAGGACAGTCAATCATTGGAATAATCTCCCCAGGGAAGTGGTTGACTTGGCCACATTGGTCACCTTCAAGATTCATCTGGACAGGGTGCTGGGCCATCCTGTCTAGACTGTGCTCTTCCTAGAAAGGTTGGACTAGATGATCCGTGAGGTCCCTTCCAACCTGTGATTCTGTGATTCTGTGATTCTGCGTGATTCCTGAAATGATCTTTTCAAAAACTCAGTCATGTTTCCGCAAGTCAAATTATTTGAGCCATGGCATTGTTGCTCTTTCATGATTACCCTCAGAGATGTCTCAGCTTCTCTCGACTGCCTTAGTCCCCACTTCGAATTTCTATTTTGCCAACTCTTTAAGCCATTCACCACAGATGGTCTTGCTCTATTGTTGATGCTAAATACAAACCATCTGCAGCAGAGACATACTGCTCAGCACTGTTTTTCTGCACTTGCACATTCACTGTATTTCCATCCCTTCCCACCACTTCAGTGCTAAATTTCTATTTCTTTTCTATCAATAATTCAATCACTGATTTTGAACACATGATTTTGCACTCCGTAGTGACCAGTTCCCCTTTTATTACCTTATTAATGCAGTCAAGGTTGCCGCTCTCCACATACTGCAACAACCTCAATATCTACTTTAGGTTTAGTGTTTTCTTCACAGGCTGTGAATGTTTTTTTCTGCTTCTCTCAATTCATCTTCACATTTCCTGCTACCATAGACAAAGTAGCTTCTGGATGACCTATATCCCTAAACTTTCCTTTGGATAGGAGAAAGTTATTTCCCTACCTACCCCAGAGGGGGAAAGTGGTCATTTGTAAATCTGATAGCAACGATCTCTAAAATCCTAGCAAGAAGTCTCAGATGACCACAGTCAACATGGTGAAGTATGGCATATTTGTTTTCAGTTTTTCTTACTATTCTGTTCTACTTACATAGTCTCTTGCTGCAGTTCCAAAGCACCTGGGGTTCCCAGAGCCCTAACCAAAATGACCTGAGCTGCTCTTGTTTTCCACCAAGCTATGACATTCCTTATCCTAGTCACTTTGTCTAGGCAATTTTTGCCATGCACAGAGAGGCTCTGCAAGCAAAATGTACATGCCTGAAAAGTAAAAAACCAAACAAAACAAAAAAATGAAACCCAAATATTTATTGGCTAGTATATCAGAGAGAGATTAATGAGCTAAGCAAAACATTAACAGTTTTACAATTTCATGAAGAAACTTTGCTGACCAGTAGTCATCAACCAGAAGAGGAAAGGTTTCTACTGCTTCTTAGAATAGGCTGATTATTAATGTTGTTCATTTGTCACCTTCTTAGTCCCTGTTCTTTCTCTTAGGGATTTATACCTCTCATGTTTGTATTTTCCCTCTTTACCTTTTGAAATGTTAGTGATTCTTGTTAACAGCCTTACCTGTCTGAAACGTTACCTTTCTTACTTGGCATAGTTATACTCTACAGAATTTCTTACAGACCTTTCTTATAATCTAACAATTTTCTCAAAAGTCTGAGTTGTGCCCCGTCAGAGCTGAACCTTGGATCACACAGAGTAGAACATGTGGGATAAAGTTACACACCTTAATTTCTTCCTACTTTTCAGCTTCAATCTTGCTTTTTACCCAATCCTCCCTCTTCTTCCCTCCCTCCCTTTCTCTCCCCTCCCTCTCTCACCATCTCTCCCCCTCTTTCTCTGCTCCTCTCCCCATTCCTGCACACCCCGCCCGCCCTCACCCATCAAGCTAAAAGGTGGTGACAAAGTAAGGAAACCTCAGCTCTTAGCTGAGCCACAGAACTTGACAAGGCTACAACTACTAACATTCTCCAAGGTTTCTTTCTGCTGACCCTAACGTCCTCCTGAGCTGCACCACTAGAAAGCCTACAATGATCAAGATCTTGAGCTAGGCTTTTCAGCTTCAACTATTGATCTCTAAGAGATACAAACAACATCATGCATTTATTTAATGATAGTTATAGGCCATATAAATGCAGATAAAGGTATCACATTTGTTTGACATGCAGAACTGAAAATCTATCTGGTAGAAAATTTTATTAATTTAGAATATTCACTAGATTGTCCTTTAAAGGTCAAAGGAATGTTGTAGAGAGTTCCATCTGTGCAATTTGAAGTAGAAAATATAAAGAAACCCTCTCTAATAGAACATAATTGAATTCAATCCCAGAAAAATATTTTGCTTCAAAAGCAGCTAGATCCAAGCTGGTCCATCCACTTTACATAAGTCTAAGATATCTATATAATAGTCAAAAATATGTGACACTGTTGTAATACTACTGTTAAAAGAATGATGTATATAAAAGCAAAAGTTAAACCCCAAACATAGAAAGAGGTTGTGAAATAAAATGATAGTATTTTTAGTCAAACACAGAGGGCTCTAAAGTGTACTCAATGAAATTTTAAAAAAAACATCAGTTTACTCAGATTTTTTATGTGTTTGTGCACATTTGAGATAGTAAAGGATGATGTGAACTAAGCTAACTCAGAAGTTGGAGAAAATATGGAGTGAAAAGTAGTTGGAGAGGCTCTAGATCTTTTGAAAGGTGTTGGACAGTTGTACCATTTGAAAAAAGTAACCATGTAAAATATAACACATTTTATTTAATAACGATTAGCTACTTAAAGTGCAAGAACAGATTTTTAACAAATTTATAAATGATTTCTGTAGCAAGTGCTCACTAGGTAAGTATATCTAATTGCCTTTTGGAAGTGACAACTGTGGGGAAAAAATACTAGCTTTCCGAGGTAATCAGATTGATCAATTCAAAGTGTGAATAGAGTTAATCTTGAGAGAAACCACGATACTTTGCAGAAGCCAGAGTGTACAGTTAGTGACAGATTCATTCTACTGTATAAAAAGTGTCAGAATTTCATAATAAGTAACCAAACAAAAAGAAGTACAGAAATGGCAATTCATGCTGGGGGGCAGGGGGTGGGGCATATATTCAAGAGAAAGAAATTTTCCTGTACGTTTATCTTCATCATTTCATGCTTGAGATGCCAGTACATCATGGATGACCAAAGGTAAAATGATGCTAGGTCTAAGTGAAATAGAAAACCATTTGGACATAAACTGTAGCTCCTTTTTTTTTTTTTTTTTTCAAAATAACAAAGACCAATTTAAATTAGAAGTATGCTTACTGGTGCAGAAATAATTTTAATGCTACCAAAGGTAATATACAGTTAACGTCTAGCTTGTCCACTTTATTTCTGACTTAAATTGACTTGCAGACTTCACAAACTGTACATTATATCTAAGGTTCCTAACAAATATTAATGTACATATAATTTAATGTGATAAAGGTGGTGAGGCTGATCTTGGTGGTATCTATCAGTAAAATAAGCTGTATTACTTAGTAGAATTAAGGGATGACAGTGGGTTGTACACATCTTATTAAAAAATCCTATCTTAGTAATGTTCAATCAATGAATAGAAGCACTATGAGATCAATGTTGTCCACCATCAGAAAACAAAAGATCAACTACCAATAACATTATTTACAATCATTATTTTGCTTACTAAATGTCTATCTGGATTTGCAGAGCTAGTCAGTGGGAAGAATACAGACTTAAACTACAGCTCTGAAGGAATGTGTTAATGAATATTTAATCTCACTGTTGAGCTGTCTATATTGACTTTCAGTTGACATTAACATCAATAGCACCAATATTAGATCGATGACTATCTTTTAAAAAATCTAATCTGTAGAACTGAATGGCATTAAGATATTAAAAAATATCAGCCATACATACATCGCAAAATAAACCTTGGACTCATGCAGACTCACGTGTTTAATGTGAGAATACAATGGAATCTTTCCACAGAATGACACAAAAAGATAATATGTTTTTTTCCTAATCAGTTAAAATAGTGCTGATGGGGATTTAGTATCTGGAGGAAAAAATAGAGGTTAAGTATCCAGAGAAGGAAAAGGTTTGGGGAGGAAAAGACAGGAATATTTTTCACCTTTTTAGATATTTAGGCTTTATCATGTTATTAAATGGTAGTATTTTTTCTTACTTTTAATTTTGGTATTCTTGAACAGTTGACTGTTGTTTTTCCAAGGCACTTTTTTATGCACAACAATTATTCAGATAAAGCACCTCAGAATGAAAACTTCAAAGATTAGGGTTCCAATAAATAAGCAGTAAATCACCTTGATTTCAGAGATGGAAGACCGAGTTGTTAAAACAAGACAAGACTCAGCTGTCTTTAAGTGAATTAAAATTTAAAAAAGAATCAGAGTGAAAAAAACCCACCAGATTTCTGTGGTGAAAGCCAAGACTAAATCTTAGCAAAATTTGTTTGAGGTATTAATTTCTGAGAATTTACTGAACATATTTATCAATAAATCCCAATGAATTACATGCAAGAAACAAATCACCAATTAATTATACATGACACCTAAGCATTCTTTGTTCTTTTGCTTTGTGTGTTTGTTTTTTCCTGGTTGAAGAACTGATTGCAACTTTTTGGCTTAAACATGATTACTGGGCTTGTTAATAAGTTTTTAAACAACTGAATGGTATAATACATTTCTTTTCTGCTTTATATTTAATTATGGCCGAAGTGATGGATTTTCTAATATGATTTTCCTATATTGCTCTTCAAAGTGAGAAGTTAACAATAATTTATTTAAACTAAGGTAGCTTTTTTTTTTTCCATTCCCTAAGTGGATTTACCTCTCTTACATTAAAACACATGAACACTAATATAATACTTTTAGAAATATTTTTTCATAAGACAAAATGATAAAAGAGCAAAAAGAATATGAGAAAATCAGAAGGATTTGGAATGAAGAATGTTAAGACTTCCTTAACTAAATAAAAATTTAATGTCAAATAGAAATTTAATAACAGATATCAGGCTGAGAAAGGAAAAAAGACAAAAGCGTGAGTGCGACTAAGAAAACAAATAAGAAATCAATCCTAAATATATAAAATCAGAAAATTATATATCTTTTAAGACGTGAACTTTAAAAACAAATTTTACCAATACGGTGACATGCTTGAGTTATGAAATTTTATAGAACACTATAATCAAATTAAATTTATCTAAACTTAGAAATGAAAGAAAAGAAGTAGTAGTAGGAAAAAAAAAAGAATAACCCATATAGCTGAAAAGGAATAGCATCCTCTATCTGAAAGGAAAAGAAGAAATCTCCTCTGAAAGAAGCTGTGTAATCAAAAGAGAATTGCCAAAACACACCTCCTCCTGTCCCCACTAAAGAAATGTTTAATCAAAATGGAAGTGAAAAAGCCCATATTCTGTATAACAAACATACTATATTCAAGGAAAAATTCTGAATACTCACTCTGGTATAGTTAGTAAGCTCAATAGTTTTTACTATCTCCTTTTCTCTCTGTTCCGACATCTTCTCAACAGAAGCATTACAGAAGCTCTAGGAGGTATAGTGACATTTTAAGACAGTTATATGACCCAGCATTGCCCTGTTGCCCACTTGGATTAGAGGCAATCTGGAATATGTAAACATTGTTCCAGGATTATCAAGTGCACAAGCTGTTACCTACCCCTAAAAAGATATTGGGAATAAAACAAAGCTCAGAATGGGTGTTTCTCCTAAGGAAGACGACTAGAGAGGTCTGTGGACACTGTGGGCTACATCTGTGTTGGTAAACTAAACTGGCCAAGAGGTAAACAGGAATGATAGAATATGATCTGCAGCATTTAATTATCACCCATACCTTGGTTTAAAGAGTAACATGGACAACAGACCATTCTCAATAGGCAGTTTAGTAATGGCCAATCTATTCTGGAGGGTGGCAGAATTTAATATTATAGATATAAGCCATTCTATAACAGCCAGACTCACTGCCAGGAAACAGTCGAGGACACTACAGAAGACACAGCCTCTGAAGCTGATCAAAACATCCTGGAAGAATATGGCTGTAAGGTTTAAGAGAAAAGCTATTTATCTTAGTTAAAGATGTCATAGGCAGTTTGAGGGCTTAAGGCTGGAACACTAAGAATATAAAAGGCTAAAAACATCTCTCTTCACACTCCAGAAAACAGCTGAAGGTACTGGTATGTAACTTAAACTAAGAAGAATTTTCAAAAATATATAGCTACTTCATGGGGAAGTAAGAAATACAATTGAAGTGGAATTAGTGGACCATTGTATCCATCCTCCTCATGCCACAAATCATTCTACTGCAGTTTCTAAACCTTCTTAGAGTTTCCCACTTCCAACTATTCAGTTTCCCAGAACCACAGAACTGTTGAGGTTAGGAAGGCATCTTTGGAGATCACATAGGCCACCTGTGCACATCAGAGCAGGGTCAGCTATTGAAGGTACCTCAGAGCCACGTCCAGTCAAGTATTTGTCTCCAACAGCGGGAACTCCACTCCTATTGTTCCAGTTGTTCCAGTGAAAGCCATCATCACAATAATTTCTTTTTATTATATGTTTAAACAGAATCTCCTGCATTTCAATTTGTGCTGATTGCCCCTTGTCCTGTCAGTGGAAAACACTAAGAAATGTCTGACTATGTCTTCCTTTTTCCATGTAATTGGCTATTTATATAAACTAAGATACCCTCATGAGCCTTCTTTTCTCCAGGCTGAACAGTCCCAGCTCTCTCAGCCTCTCCTTGTATGACAGATGCTCCAATCCCTTATCATCTTCATGGTCCTTCACTGGACTTGGCCCAGTATGCACATCTCCCTTGCACTGAGGAGCCCAGAACTGGGCACAGTATTTCAGATATGGTCTCATCAGGGCTGAATACATCAGATCATCTCCCTCAAGCTGCTTGCAACACTCTTTTTCACGCAGCCCAAGAAGCTGCGTTACTTCCACTTCCACTTACAACTTAGTGGTCCTTACCAGAAATACCTCACTGATATATCCTGGTCATCAGCTGGCCTTTTCAAAAGGTCTCTGACACTGCTGTTTAATACTCGTTCTTTGATCAAATGATAGTCCTTTTATTCAGACACTTATAGTCAGGTTCTGGCTTAGGGAACAGATGGTTGATATTACTCTATAGGGGTGACTGTATTTTGTCTTATTAACATTATTTTTGTTCTTCTTGTGTGATATTCTCTTTCTTGTCTGTGTTGTTTGCATTTCAACTTCATCAGCAACGTCCTGCATTTACATGAAGATAACAGGTCAAAAACATAAAATGAAATCATTCTGAAGAAATCTATCCTGCTAACATCATTCCAACCATCTAAAACACTTCCATTTTTATACAAGTCATGTTTCTTTGTACATTACAGTGATCATCCCTTCTTGCTGTTTTGTTTGGGTTTGGTTTTTTTTCCAGTTAAACTAATGGTTACATAGTGCTATCTCCACTATTTTTTCAAACGAAGTGATATATGGTCTCCTGTAGTTCCTTTCTCTGGGGAAGTCATTATCAAAACCAAGTATGATTAATCTTTGGGTTTCTACTTTATTTTATTTTCTATAAAATCTCTAAGACTTTGCCTGTCCTCCAATATTTATTTAAAGTCATATAAGAGAGAAGCACCACTGCACCATAGCACTACTGCTGGGACCCAGCAACATTTGTCCCTAAAACTTCAGTTGCTTGCTTAGATAGGAGTTCCCTAAATCATTTCTCCAATAAAAAATCTAAATGCCATCTAAATACTGCTGGATTCCTATGCAGTTTGCTGAATGCCAGCCTAAGGGTATTGCTAACAGCTGCATTGTAGCTATTTGCATTTTCATTTGCTTTAGAATGTCTTACACAGGAAGACGTTTCTATTACATATATTTTTCACATGAAAAAAGACAACAACAAAAAGATACCTTCTATATCCATTTGAAAAATGAAGTAAAAATTAAATGTCACCACAGGAAATTTCCCTCTTGAAAAAGAAAAAAGAGATAGAAATTCTCAGAGTCGAAGAAATTTTAAACTGGCTTCCATAGCAATGTCTGATTCATATACTTGCCTATGTGAAATGGCAGCTACACATACTTAATTTCATTTGCATGCACATTTTATTGAGTTTCTTCATATTTCCTTTATGAAGAATCATAGGTACAGTCATTTATACTTGCGGCTGTGAGAGTATCCACTATTTTCTTAACAGTGATTTTCTGTTTTTCTGGCTGTGAGAACTGCTGGTGAAGGGAACAGCAGTAGACAAATCTATTTTTCAGTAGTTCTCATTTAGTAAGTCCCAGAGACTTTGGTGCTTGTCTACATCATTGTTCATGTGGGTAGTTGTGGGTACCTACCACAGGAGTCAGATGCAGATGACCTCTCACACTTCCATACCCTCTCTCTGTTAAGAGGCTGCAAGGGGTCAGTGAGGCCAGTCTGGGTGTACCAAACCCAAAGGACACCATCCTGCCTATTTAAATCCCACTCTCCCTGGTTATGCAATGTAGAGGAAACAAGGATGATGCAATTAGTACTGACTTCACTGGCAACTAGACTCAACCTTCTCCAATTTGTAGTCAACTAAATAGATGTAAATTAGACTAAGACTCTACAAATCTAAAGTGCTGACTGAAATGCGTGTGTGGTCCTTATCATAAAGCCATATCAGAGCAGTTAAGAGACATCTGCAATGATTTAGTGTGGGCCTCAGATCACACTCAGATTGATATCCAGGCATCAGATTCTGACTTGCTCTCATAATGAAACACTCACAGATTGTAACCTCATGGTTGTAAGAAAATAGAGTGGATACTTCCAAACATTTAGACGAATGACTCCTTTCTCTTCAGAAGATAATTTTAGATTGTTAGTACACACGACCAGCAATATGAGTTTGTTTCTAAGATACAGATTTAGAACTTAGTTTTAAAATAAGAAAAGGAAAAAAAACACTACAATTTAGTTTAATGGAAAAGTCCTTTACTTCAGTTGGTCTAAAAAATTCTTTCTCCTATTTTGTTTTGTCTACCAAAGTAGCAGCTCAGCAGATATTTCCAGAATTCTAAGTAACTCCCTCTACTGCACCATTAGTTTGAAGCAAATGAAAATATTCCTTTTTTTTTCCTGCAAAGCACTACAGATATTAAGAGGTCAATGCAATTAGGAAAGAAAATCACTAGGTATTCATTGATAACAAAATCTGTTGCAAACTTTTTTTGTTGTTTAGTATTTCCTCTATGACTGAATTACATCTTCACACTTTTTAAAGGAAAGTAACAAGCACTGTGTTGTTCTTATTCCAAAGGGTTTTGAAAAATAAAACAATTATTTCAATCTCTATAAATTGTTTTGCAGCATTGTTGCATCAGTACTTCAAAAATTTTCCCAGTAAGATCATTTTGCTGCAATGACAAATTCTAAATAATTTAATCACAATCACTTTGAAGGCACTATGTACAACACATGCTGTTATATTGCACAATATTTATTTCCCTGAGTCAAGAAAGGAAGATAAACAGTGAGTTGGAGAATAGGATTTTTACTATGATATTGTATGCAGGAAGAGGTGCAATGTCCTTTTAAGATAAAGAGGTTACATTACACCTATGTCTAACTTGTAATATATGGTATGCCATGAAAATTCAGAGTGGTAAAGAAGTGTAGCAACATAAGTAGGATGCAGTTATCACCTGGTCTACTTAATTCCACTTTCTAAATTTTGAAAACAAAGATATACAAAGGCATGGCTGCTTACCAGACTAACTTGTAGATATTCTTATTACATGAGTGGTTGCATATTCTTCACTTGACTTAAGTTGAATTTCAGAAATCAGTTTAGTACCATATAACAAAAAAGCATTCAGGTATCTCAGATGCTGAATAATTTAGTGTCCCAGTGTACAAAAACTTGCAAGAGACTTCCTCAGCAAATTAATGAGGGAAAAAAAAAATGAACGGGAAGGAGGCATCCTTTCAGCTTTTGGTTGTGACTCACATGTTTGTGTATAGGTAAACAATACTGTTGTCATCCAGCACATGAAGTCTCAAGATAAATTACTGCAGTAAGTGGATAACAGTATGAAACAAGTCAGTTTCAAAATTCCCTGAAAAAGAACTAGTTTTGCTGCTTAAATAGCTGCTAGACGATAGTTATCTAATATTATGAGTGAGGCTCTTTGATAGCCCAAAGGGAAATGGTAACTCTAAAGAAAACCAGAGCAAAAAAACCAGGTACATTAATGGTACCTTTAAATAGAAGTATTAATATTATGCTAACATTTCGTGTTAGAGTGTGTTATCCCTGCAATAATTTTCAATGTAAAGCCAGTTAATATTTTAAAAATCAAGTTTGTGTCCCAGTAAGAAGCTTTTATTTTAAAAAAATGTTTATAAGAATAGTTCTATTACAATGTAAGTTACTTGTTTTCTTGGTATGAAATGCAAATATACATGTAAGGACACATAGTGGTGCTATCTTTTGATAACAAGACAAGTCAGAACAACTAACCCAGAAAACAGGCTACATGTAAATAGAACCCGTTTGAGTTTTATAGTAACATTTTCTGAAAAGTCTTAAAAGACAATCTTGTTCTGTGCTTTTTAACCATGAATTAAGGAAGAGAATGCAATAACTATTCTACACAATTTATCTTATTTTTGCGTAAGAAACGCTTCCTAATTTTAGTGTCAATAAAGGTGCATATTTTTTTTAATCCACGGAATTTTCATTAGCTCGGTTTAAGTGGGTGTTTTGTTCTGTTTTGTTGTGTTTAAAGAAATGCTCAATGTATTCTTCATGAATGCATGAACCCATTCATTATATGAATAACAGCGGTACTCTTGTAACTGCATATGAAGGTTAACATTAATAACTTTGCACAAATTTAATATTCTGTCCAATTACATGAATCTTTCCATGTATTTATTCTTCTGTGGTTTAGAGTTGACTAATATTATCTGCTAGAAATCAAAGAGGAATTTTAAAAGCATTGGACAAGTTAACCAATACTTCTAAAGTCCTGATCTTTTTTAGCTGCTCACCTGGACTGTCAGACCATAAATTTGCAATGCTGTCATCCCAAAGTTCATAATCACTATATGCAGGTGAAATAACAGATTTAATGATACACTATCTTCAACTTGACTTGAAAACATATCAAGAATATATTTCATAAATGGTCCATATTAATCTACTGATAAGCTTATTTAATACAAACTTCTCTCATCAATACAACCCTTAAACAGCATCTCACATGCTATCAGCTATGTTAAGTGTTTCTCTAAAAAGTGGTCTTTTTAATTGCATGAAAAATACAGTGTCTTTCTGATAAAAATTTTATATTTTATTGTCAAGTAGATTTGACTCATCCTATATGACTGTTCTTTTTATCCTTAAGCACCTTCTGTAGGCAGTGAAGAATGTGTTAAACATTAATTTTCAAAATATACCATGTTTTGTAACAAAATGAGATTTTACAGTATTTGTTTATCTATATCTATTGTTTCACATTATCTGTTATGTCAGACAACAAACACAGAGTCCTTCCAAGATAAATAATATAAACCTATCAAGTATAAATGTGTCAATCTAATCACAGTTACTGCCCTTAAGCTTCAAAACCCATAGAAGGAAAATACTTCTAATGACTGGTTTAGATGAAATATCAGACATCTGGAGAAGATGTCAGATTTTTTTCTTTCATTTTTGAGGTGTTCAGAGGGTTTCAGAGATGACTGTAGAATATTTATCAAACATAAGCTAAATTATTATTTTTTCTCCTACTACTCAGCATCCTTAAAGAGCTGAATGAAAAAGTTTGAATACATATTCAAAAATAATAATGCTGCAAAGTGCAAAATAATGCACTTGCTGAAAGACTTGAAATAAAATATCCATATCTATTCAGCTTTCATCAGTAGGATCATTTGGGGGAAAATACATTGCATGGGGGTCACAACTTAAGGATTCTTGCAGCTACTGAGCTATATCTCCTTTTTGGAAGTTATAGCATTTATGAAGTATCTAATAGGAATATTTTCAACTGTCTTTTAATATCTAGTTTCCAAGAAACCAGCACAGCTGTTCCTCGGATTCATTGCCAAGTTATCTGTTGTTCCAGTTTCCCTCACCACAACACCAAGAGCTCCCAAATGAGAACATTCTTCCAAATTATACCTGATGACTTTCACAGTGGATTAGACTTACAATGAAAATTCAAATAAACAGAAGAAAAAGACCATGGGACTTTTTTCTTAACTGGGCAAGGATTTACTTGTTACAGCACCAAAAATTGTATAAATTTTTCTGATTTTGTGACATATTTTCACATTTTCGAACTAAAACAAATAGTGTGTGTGATTTTGTCTAGATATGTGCAGGGGTGAAAGACAGAAAAGGAAAGCAGGGAAATTACTGAAAGGCTGTGATGTTTTTCATATAGATAGAAAAAGATATTAATATAACTAATTCAGAAAGCAGTTTTAAAAAGAAGACTGGAATGTTGTAGGAAGGCTACTCAGGAGGAAAAAACAAAGAAAATGCTTGCTGTTGTCTTGCAGATTTAATTGGGCAAATGTATCAGATAAATTGAGGAATTTACTCAAGGTATAGTAAGAAGTATATGCCAAAAGCAAATGAGCCTGATCTCTTCATTTTCAGCCTGAAATATTTGTATTTTTAAAATGCCATATTTCCTGTATTTTGTCTCCCAGCAGGCTTGCACTGAAATGATCTTCTACAGTTAACTCTTGAAAAGCATAATTTGATTTTGGGAAGGAGAGCAGAAACTCCAAAATATTTCAGAGAAAACATGAGTACTGAGCCTCTGATTAATTCCGTAAAACTAATGTAGTGGAATTCTGTAAGTAGGTCAAATTTATTCAACTTTCTTGTAGACTACCCTGTCTACCATGTAGGTGCTTAAGACTTTATATAAATTAGGTTTGCCTACATTTGCTTAATGATATTACACATGAAGAACTGTATAGCTGATTTTATCCTCTGGTTATTAATGCAGCTTTTGCTTTTGATATTGAAACTGATATGGAAGTACGCTAGAAGGATGATAACCTAAACAAAGCAATACCAAAAGTGGCAGCTTTAAAATAGTAAAATTAAGAACTTCCTTTACTGCATGGTATTATAGTTTATGTTGAAATAGACCTGTGAGGCATAAAATTATTTTTTCCTTATGAGATGGAAATCATAGTCTCCCATGGCTGCATAAAGACTGAAGAATTTTACCCTACTCTATCTTTCCTGTGAGACAACACATCAAAGTGCCTGTCAAGAACAGGATTCTATGATATATCACTAGCAGAAGACCATGGTTTCTTATGATGTGGTTATAAGCCCTGCAGTACAGATTTGGGGTTTTCTGTGAATAGCTCTGTGATAACCTTAAGAGACAGCCAGTTTCCATTAACAAAAAAGAGTACATTGGATGACTGGAGCCAATCTTTTTTATTACTCAAGTCTACTACTTTTCTTTTGTTTTTCCCTACCCCTCAGGAACTGGAGGAAAGAGTGAGAAGGGGAGAACCAGAATAGACTATTGCTCAGGTAAATTGATTAAAAAAAAAAAAAAGCAAGGGTCTCTCTAAAATTCCAGAAATGGTTAGACCTCTTGCCACCTTGTATTTCCAGGAGGAAATGACTGCACACACTTGCCACTGTAGTTTAATTCCAGCAGTCCTTATAACAGAATGAAGAATTGCTTGTTCTCTCTTTATTCAAGCAATTGCTCTTGCTTCCGTATTCTTTTTCCACAGCCTTAATCCATAGGAGGAAGTGGTTTTTTTCAATGCTTTTGTTCACTAGTGTTCTGATTCCTTCTGCTTTCTTATATTTACTATTCAGATTCTACCAGTTTCTTTTATTCTCACCTACATGTACATTAACCCACAACAGCAACAGTCACAGGAGAGTGGAGGAAGAGGGGACTGATTCCAACCTGTCAAGGCCATCTTGGCCCCTCGAGAAAGGTCTGCCTTGCTCCTGCCAGGGTCCTGGTGCCACAGGGCAGGGGTAAGAGAAGTAGGGGAGGGGGAACTAGGCACCTAACAACTTACTGGGATCCACAACTCAATAGTTAATTAAGAAAAAGAGGCATCTCCAGAGGATGAGTCAGCTGAATAAATACTTCTTCTAGAGGTTGCCCTGGCTGATCAGTAGATGGGATGTTTAAGCTGCAAAAAACTAAAATACTTTATGATCCTGGCATAAAAAGCTTCAGCAAGTAACAGCTCTTCAAAGTATTCCTCAGACTCCTGCCATGGTCAAAGGACCTAGTATCTCAAAGAACAAACTATACCTTCCCAGGAGAGGTATCACAATAACATTTGAATGACATCTGTCTTTCTACTAGTTAGTTGGATGAGGGTTTTTTTTGCTTTTTTTGGGAAATATTTTAAATTTGAGATCAGTCTTATCACTTACAGGATCATGGAATCCATGTCGGTTTTCTTCTTGGATCAGTGAAGATACCTTCAGAAGTGAGAAAAGGGATACCGGCATATCTGAAACACTAAAATACAAATGTGTCAGAAGAAAGAACACTTAAACCCAAGACAACATCAATCACCTACTTGAGTCCATGTCCACGTCTGAACCCTGGAGTCAGAAGAACCTTGGAGCTCCCAGGTCTGAAGCAACCTGGGCCACAAGCTGACCAGAGGTCAGAGTGAGACCTGGGCAAGTTCAGGGCCTCAGCATGCTCTTGTAAGGCTGCAGGGGCCAGCTGCAGGACAGCCTGGGAGGCAAATCTAGCTCCTTTACCATATAACAGCTCCTGAGGGGAAGCACAAGAGAATAAGCAATGTGGCTGTCATAATGTCACCTGTCTCCAGTTCTGTTTGCTTATGATTTTGTTTATCAAAGTCAAGCTGCTTCAGCTTAGAGATAATGAAGAATATTTGCACAAAATAAAAACACTGTGTAGGAAAAAGACCTCAGAACAATTAATGTAATTATAAAATGGTAATGCAAGGACTCACGTTGCAGAAAGTCAGTCTGATTATCCTGTGGTTATCTATTTCTCTCCCAGGCAAAGCAACATCAGAAAAAAAGAAAAAAAAAATGCACTTGACACTCAGCATAACTCTCCTTATCTCTGTGCAGCAAGGGATCCAAAAAGTTATGGCAGCTATAACCTCTTGTCTTTTCCAAAATTGATAGCCTCCACTTTTTTTTGACAGAATCTGAGGCTGACTCTCAGCCTCAGTGATGGAAAGGAAGCTGGCTTATGTATACGAACAGTCTTGAGAGAACACAGAAGAGGTATTTGTGGTCTTGTCTTTGGTGGAGCTAGAAATTAGGAAGGCTTGGCTACCCAGAGTTCATGGCCTTCAAGAAACTCTGAAAAGAAGCAGCTGCACTGGGATTGGAAAAATATGAACACTACAGGTATTGGAGGAGGAAGGAAATTACATGGAGTCTGGGTTCTTATTAAGGTGCTAGTCCAGTACTGCTTGAGCTTTGCTTTTAGCTGTTCCAGCAGGCTTCAGGCACCTGAAATTCAGGGAACAGAGATTTTGTCCTGTTTTTAGTTTAATTATTTTAAATACTCCATGTAATAATGTAGCACACTCAGCCTACACTGGGTTTACAAAATGAGCCTAGTATAATGATATACTTATTATTTTCTAGCACTGCTATCAAAAGAATTGAACCATGAAACCAAGGTGATAAAAAATAATAGTTGAACTAAAGAAACAACTGCAACATCAAATGAAGCATCTAAGTCATTTTGTCAGCTCTCATTTGACCTTTTTTTCACAGTTGGACTTTTAATAGACTGAGAGACAGTACTAAAATAATGTGCTGTGCTTTCAGCCAAAGAACATATCACTGCTGGCATAGATTTCATGACCCTGAAGAGTTCAGATATGTATCTAGCACTCAGACCTAAATGTCTCCTCTCCCTTCGTCCTTTTAAGTTAACTTGATTTTTTTTATCATTGCCTTACTGCTTTTCTTAACAGCTTTTTTTTTAACCAAAAGAAAAATTAAGCTCACTTCATTTTTATGAAGTTCTCCTAACTCATGAACATAAATGTAGAATATTTAATCTGAGGAATTTATTTTAATTCTGCAAATATTTACATGTATACTCACATGAATAGGTCTATTACCATGAATTGGATTGTTAATGTGCCTAAAGTTAAACATTTATTTGAAAAGTAGGATCTTTCTTGTACTGATAACACAGTAAAGACCACAGAGCACATGGAGGTACATTGGAGTGAGAAATTGTTCTGCAGTGGCCTAGTATCCTAGGAATACTTATCTGTTCCTATGGAAAAGATACTGTTTATATGCTATGTCACATTTATTCCTGTCTCTCTTTGGGGATCATTTGCAGATTATTTCTACAGATACTTTAAAAAGCCTTAGAAATTTGGTGTCTGGTACAGAAATCCAACATGGGAAGGCCTAGAGTGATAACAGAACAAGACAAAAGGTTACCCTGAATAACTATTTCTAAACAGTAAAATAGCCCAAAGGAACAGCAAGGATAATACATGTTTTACTCTTTTCAGATAAGCAGAATAAGTATTTCACAGTTATAAACTGAAAGCTCCATATCTGAATTACCAATCTTTTATGTAAAAAAGAAATATATACTAGTTTAGACAGGGAGATGTACAGTTTCAGAAGCCTGAGGGACTTGAGGCTAACACCTATATTTTCCCTTGTGAGGCTGTATGGAGTTGCATCAATACACTATAGAACATGACCAGGTCTGTATCTGCTACTTGGAGGTTTTTTATTTGATTGTTTAGGATCTCCACTCTTAATTTGCATTTATTTGTTTTTATTTAAGAGAAAACTTTATGGAAATGTATTTGATAATATGGTCTTGCAGACATCTTCTTGTCTCCATAGCTATTTAATTGGCAGGAGATGTAATAGATTAAGCTGATCTCAACATCTTTCTTAAAAAAATGTTTTGGGTTTTTTTTTTGGGGTTGGGTTGAGTTTTTTAGTTAGTGAAAGACTTTCAGAACATAACCTAATTGGCTTGTCAGTGCACACTGAGGCTTCCAGCAGGCTGGTTGGAGTACCCTGAGACTGATCCAACTTGCATATACAGGCTCCTTCTCTGTACGAATGAGGGTGCAGATCTTGGCCCATTTGAGTCTCACCCCAAATCTGTAGCCAGTATGCAGTTAGTATAAGGATATGAGAAGTGACTTCAGCTCACTGAGTTAGGTCATAGCTTTATTCAAACAGGAAAATGTCTTACGATATTGACTAAACCCAGATAATATATTTAGAAGAACAGAAAAAACTTGAAAATGTACAATTGACAATTCATGCTTGGAATAGTGTTTTTACTGTTTTGTCAAGGGGCAAATATTCTTGTCTGTATAGACCACAAACACAACTCCAGTGTGAACACCACAGACAGACCCATGGAAAGTTCAAAACCTTGGACTAAAATATAATTATCTGTAAACTAATGAAGGACAAACATTAGGGAAATGAAAATTAATACCAGTGTCAGACCCAGAAAAACTACTTCTTTTATTACACATTCCTAATAGAAACTGGGGGGCATCTTTCATCTTTAATTAAGTCTCAGAATAAACAGCGGCATTGCCTCTGGATGGTGATATAACGACCTTGTTTGCTGTTTGTCAATTTTTTTAATGTCATCACTAAGAAATATTTCCTGTTAGATTTTTCCTTGGAAGAAGAGCTTTCTTATATTGCTGAATTCCCTACTCTGAATCTATGTATGGTACCATCTAAATCAAGTTTTAATATAAACTGTAAAATTAACCAAATAAAGTAAGACTAGAAGAAATTGTATCTTTGCGTTACTGAACTGTAAATAGCTCTAAAGTTGCTTTAATCAACCAGTTAGACCTGTGCAGACACCAGTCCTACAGGGATGTGCAAATCAGATACTGTTTTCACATATTCCCACAGAGACAAAGAATTGATGGGGACTAAGTGAAACCTTGTCTACTCTGTTTCTGCGTCAAAAACTGAGAAGTAGACTGCATTCTTTCATGTACTGTGTTTTTTGTGTTCCTGTCCTTTCTAACCGTAGATCACAACTGAATATGAATTACTTACAATTCATATGCTGTCTCATGTTCGATTACAATTTTGCAGTAAATTCATAGTGATTCAATATATATTTAAAAACTCAGAAGATTTTGACCCCTTGCTTATGTAGCACCTTCCATTAATAACATAACTGGGACTATTTATGGAGCACCATATCAGTAAGGAAGGGTTTCTCTCAAAATCTACAGAATAGCAGCCAGATTTTCCCTGTTATAGAATGTATTTTCTTTCTAATTGGGGAATAATGGACACTCTTTCATAAACAGTAAATATTTCCACTTAAGCAATCAGAGCAAATATGCACAGACTACTACATGTAAAACACAGGATATTCAGAGCAGTTAAGCACACTTTGCTCTGACTTCCAGCTGGCCATTAATTCTTTGTAATTAGAAAAACACCCAAGGTTCTTTTTCTTAGTGTCTGATCTAGCTTCCAGCTTCCATTAATGCTTTGCAAAAAATAGAAACTGCAACATAACAAAATCTTGCTTATATAAAATTTTTGGACCTACAGAAATACAGTTGTTATATAGTTTATATGGTTTTAAGTTTCCATAACTATACAGTTCAACTTTCTTTCTGGGTGCTGCTTCAAGCCATTTTTGTTCATGCTGGAACACACCACATATTCACCAGTAATGGTGATATCTACTAAAACCATTGTACTAAATATCACATGACTATTCATCACAGACACATGAGTTTTGTGATAGGGCTGCAAGTCATTTAGGCCTTTAATATGGATATGCCTGCTCCTCTGTCTTAAGTAAGGACATCAGAAACACTGAAAGGGCTTCTATTCAAGAATGCTCTGATTTATAGGAAAATAAAACAAAATAAGCTCTGCCCCCTCCCCAAAAAAAGAACACCCTAAGGACTTTGGAATGAACTTTTAACGTAAGGAAAATTAGATATAGTCAAGATAGACTGTAATATGAAGGGCATGTTAAAAATTCTACTGGTCCTTTGCAGAATGACAACTCTCGTTTTTTTTTAAACTAACAACTTTTAGGATCACTTTGGGGGGCCACAATCTTTAACAGGCCTCCATGTGTTCCTAGAATAAAGCATTATTTTTTATGTGCCTCTGGAAAACTGTATGCCTGTTTTTCAACTGGGCTACTCAGTTGCTCTCAGAGAGTTTGCTGTCTTTCTCTTTCTAGAGGTTTCTACCTGACCTTCATCAGGTTGCAGGAGAAAGCCTCTCTATGACCTGGTGAATTCTTTTAATGGAACATGCTACAGAAACATTAGACAAACAAACAAAAAAGATATACCATCCTTCACAAACTGAAAGGTTAAACTTATGCAACATGATGTTCTTAAAAAGGTCTCTTGAAGACCTACATATTGATCAAACACACTCATTATTTCCACTAAATAACATTACAAATGGAAAAATTCAGTATCAGAAAACATTGATCATTATTGTCTCTCACTATTTTTATTACAAAGCATATTCTAAACATAAATATACAACTAATAAGAGCATAGAATACTTTCTTCTGCTTTTAGGGATTTTGGAGTTCAGCTGACATATTGAGTTTAGTAAATATTCTGTAATTAAGTGTAATAAATCTCTTAGTGTATTTCTGTTCTTATAGATTTCTAAGAAAT
Organism: Phalacrocorax aristotelis; assembly: GCF_949628215.1. Taxonomy (NCBI): domain Eukaryota; kingdom Metazoa; phylum Chordata; class Aves; order Suliformes; family Phalacrocoracidae; genus Phalacrocorax; species Phalacrocorax aristotelis. The sequence continues at coordinate 49,480,494 of NC_134276.1, forward strand.
ATACTAAGTATTATAATACAAACCTAATCATATTTCTACAGAAGTCAGTGGAATTTATAACTCATTGGCTGAAAGTTACATATGTATTACCCATATATGACTCAATATCATATATTAACTGTTTAGGAAACTCTTTTAGAGAAGTAATATGATATCTGGATTATGTAATCCTCAATTATTTTAACGAACTGTAATATTTGTTTCAAAGTACATTTTAATGCTTTTCTTATTCTTTTAGAAAAAAAGAAGCAGCACCAGGAGATCAGGTCAATTCTGATTAATGACAGTAAGGCTTAGCAGGGTTGTCAGGGAGATTTTGAACTATTTAAAATGATACTGCTGAGCTCCTATATATTGCAGTTTGTATATGTACATGTATATATGTACTTTTAATTATCTCTTGCAATAGTTTTAATTTACCATTATCTCAGAAACTCCAGGAGTCTGTTAATACCAGATGTGCAATAGAGGGAAAAAAAAAATCTGGTTTGATTCATCTCTCGCAATGCCCTCAAGGGAGGAGGTTATCTAAAAATAATTCAGGCACTGTTCATCTTAACTGATTAATTACTAGATAGAGATTTTTGTCTCCAGAAGTCAAAGCAATTGCTTTCTAAAAAATCTGGAGTTTACAGACTAGTGTTTAAGTCCATTTATTTGCAATCTATATCTAAAATAAGACATTAAATTATAAGGTATTGAGCGTATTTTAGAACATGCACTAGGAAATAAAAAATAGGGGTAAGATAGCTTAAGTTTCCTTGTTTCTAATGAGACTATTGATTCTATTCAAAATAAGAAGACTATAGCTTACTAAAATATCAACAAGTATTCCAGCATGTATGCCTTGACGCATTAGAAATTGGCTTGTGCTGATACTTTAAATTATGTTTGTGTGCACAGATTAGCTGCTAGGGCTACCTTAGCTGTATGAAATCCATTGTCTTTTCCTTTAGGCCCTTTAGAGTGTTGAGTTTGAAGTCTAATGTTCTGCTTCTCCCTTTCCAGCTTATCTCTACCCCGTGAGACGTGAATAAATCCTACCACTGATTTCTGAACAAACATGTGCAACATCTTCATAAAGCAGGACATGATAATGAGAAGGTCATGACATGAGTTGGGCTATAAGCAGAGACAGGTGTCCAGTAAGACCCTCTTTCTATACCATGTTAGAAGCTAGATCATATGGTACCTGCATAGTTTGCATAGCTCATGGGACCTCAAAGTGTAAAGCCCTAATTATTAAATGTGCAGATGATTCGATAATGGCTCACCGAAAACTGATTTATTCTTGTCTTTGGAATTTTTGCTTTTACACTTATTTCTGCTGTGGTTCATTTTAGAGCAACAGTGGTAAAGTAGTTGAGGGGGAAACAAAGGAAGGGAGCACAGGAGACAGAAGACTGATATTGTGCACATCATTCAATTATTTAATACTGCTCTTTGAAGGAATCTGTATTAACTTACATTCCAATACATAACAGAATGATTGTCCACTCTACAATGAATGTAGGGTGAGACCAACCCAAAGGCACCTTCCAAAAGAACGACACCTTGACTATGCCTACCCAGCTCTGGTTGGTTGATTGGTTGTTTTGTTTTATTTTATTTTTTCTACCATATAGAAGGAAATGACAAAAAAGTAGTACACATTTTAATTTCTTTCATTTTTTTCTCACCCATTCACTATAATTTACATGATATAACTTCCAGTAATTTGGACACAATGTTATTACAGCCATTAGAAGTTATCTTAATAGACAAGTTGGCGTATGTTTGCTCCTAAAGTAATTTTTATTCATGATGCGTGATAATTAAACCTTAACTTAAAAATACCATTCAAATACAAATGCACTTTAACAGTAAATATAAATCTATTATGAAGACAGTTTAACTGTGATTTTACTTAATCGCTAAAGTCAAAACTAATATGGTCAAGTTTTTGTCTTTTTACTTCAACAAACAACTCTGATAACAGCTTTATATGAATGAAGATTGAAGAGCTCAGACCTTAGGCATTATCATTTTAACTATCCATTAAATGCTTTTGAAAACTCTGAGATGAAACTAACCACCTTCTACTCAGGAAGGAAAACCCAGCTAATTTGTTTTACTGGAAGGTCAGTGAAATTGATTTTTTCTTTTTTTTAATAGCAAATCATTAAAGGACATACATGCATAAGACTTTTTCTTTTTTCCTTTTTTTTTAAATTCTACTAGGATATGCTGTGTTTTAGTAATGCATAAATGATTCTTTGTAAATGATACAAAAAGATAACTTCTTGACACCCTAGTTCAGCTCTAAATTAACAGAACCGAAAATGCTAGTATGTCTAATAAAATTAGGCATCTGCTTTACACTGTCATATTCCTTACATGCTAATGTGGAAGTCAAGGTAGGTGGATAAAGGTTTAATATTTTTAGCTGAAGAAAATTCTATTACAAATTAATTAGTCAGCAGAGCTTTATTAGAAACAGCACTGGAAAGATTTCAAAGAGGATTTGGACCTGCATAAAGTTAAAATAGCAGGGAAGAGATTATTACAAAGACACAGATATATTTCCTGTGTAATTCCTGGTTCACAGGAGAAGGTTGAGATTCCATGACTGATTTTGTCCTTTAGAAATGCATACATCATGTGGACACATACGATGGCACTAATGACTATACACACAGTGTTTCATTCTCTGCCATTTATTTCACCAGATGAGAGTTGATCTCAAATCTGGCAAAACGGTGACTTTCGTCTATCGAAATCTCTACTGACTTTGAAAGTAAACTATCTCTTTGGCCCAATGAAGGTCCAGATCCACCCCTGGAAAGAAACTTTCTATAGCAAAATTTTGTGCGTTGTGTTCTATTTTATGATGTTTTTCTTTTCTTTCTTCATCACCCCAATCACTTAAATAACAATACTACTTTTAATGTTTTAAACACTTATCTGAGTTTTTATGGATATGTTGCTAACGATTGCTATTGATACAAAAGCAATTTTGGTCAAAATCATACAAAAATTAATTCAGAATGCACAGGGAAGTCAAAGATTTTTTGTCATTTTGGCTTGTCTTTCTCAACAGTCAATGCACCACTACTTCACAGACGTTCCATGACTATGTTGACGATCCATGAAATTGCCTTGTTCTCCTTATGCATATGTTAACAAACATTGATTTATTGTGTCCTCCCTACACTAAATAGGTCAAGTGGTAATGCACAATGGCTTAAATGCTTGAGGGGTGGTGGTGTCTGTTTTGTTTAATTTTTCTTTTTTTTTTTTTAACATAATGATTATATTAATCATTAGAATAAAATAAGCCATAATTTGTGTTTAAATAGCATAAACTTTTTAATATTAACTAAAAGTGCATGATACATTTTTAATGGTGCACATGGAGATTAAAAAAATCCTGTGTACCTAATTGTTGTGGTTTAGCTGGCAACTCAGCCCCACACAGCCGCTCGCTCGCTCTCTCCCCCATTGGCGGGATGGGGGAGAGAATCAGAAGGGTAACGCTCATGGGTTGAGATAAGAACAGTTTAATAATTAAAATAACACAATAATAACAACAACAACAACAATGCAATGAAAAGGAGAACAATGAGTGAGAGGGAAACCCGGGGTGGGGTGGGGGGAAGGCAGAATGAACAACCAAAACAAACCGCATATGACACAGCCACTCACCACCCATTGACCTGACACCATACCAGTCCCTGAGACACAACAACCCCCATGCACCCACTGCCCCGGTTAATGCACGGGCCGTGGCGTCACATGGTACGGAACGAACGCCCCATTGGCCAGTCGGGGTCAGCTGCCCTGGCTGTGGCCCCGCCCCTCCCGGCCTCCTGCCCACGCGGCAGAGCGCGGGGAGCTGGAAAGGTCCCTCACTGCTACAGGCGCTACTTAGCGACACTGAGCTGCACCAATGTGCCATCGGTACTTCACTGGCTACAGCGAAGAGAATTAACTCTATCCCAGCCAAAACCAGCATGCTAATGAAAGTGACATGAATTAAGGAAGTAATTATAAAGATATGGCTGCTAGGTTCAGAAACTGTAGTCAGGTTTGCTTACAAAGTTATTTCTTTCATATAATATGAAAAATCTTTGAATTCTCTGAGTTATAAGTTATTCATAGTCTAGACAGCAAAAATGCTCTTGGTCTTGCTCTTTGCAATTATAATTGGCTTTTGGTAAGAAATCAGTTGAGATGGCAGACATCAAAAATTTCTGTATTCTTGATACTGTATGTTCTTTTATTAGCACTTGAGTGCTATAATTTTTTGTATCAAAAATTCAGACTGTGTTTTCATTATTTATTTTTTAAGGTTATCAGATTTTCCTAACAGACCTTTCTAAAGTTTTATTGTGTTTAAGATCCTTTTTGTCAGAGAGTCTTTTGATGTATTATGTTGGGTTTTTTTAATTTTGGGTTGCTTTTTGTTTTGCTGTGGTTTTTTAGTACGTAAAAGAAATAGGTTTTCTTGATGCATAATATTTTTTCTGCCCATTATTTTAGACCTTTTAAAGTATGGGAAGTGTCAGTGTTCCATACAAGTATCAGAATACTGGTATGGACATTTTCTTTGAGGTCTTCGCTGAAAAAATCAAATACGAGAAAAGAAAATTAATCTGATGCAACATAAACATTTCAGCAAAAAGCTTTTTTACTAAAAGAGATGCTTGCAAAATGCAGTGACTAAAATGGGGAATTTCTTCAGTCTTTTATTTTTTTTTTTAAAAAAGTATTCCTTAACAATGCAAAAGTCATATCTAAGATTGATTTTAATTGGTTTATTGTGCAAAAATATGCTTTTAAGCCAAACTCTGTGCTATTCATCTCACATGGTTGCAAGAAGTAGCAAACAGTCTCCAAAATTAATAAATGGAAGAACTACAGAGACTGAAAATTTTAGAATGTCATAATAATTCTAAAGTAAGATTGAGCTGGTAGGTGGCATAGAAGGTTTAAAAGTAAAGAGCTGATATTGATGCATAAAAGTAAGTGAAGAAAAAATGGAATAATGAGTTGTTTCTACATAGAAAACGTAACGGTATGGCAGGAAAGTATCACAGAAGTCACATAAGTCATATAAGTAGTTCTTTTCTTTGACTAGGTAAGTTCATTGTATTACAGCTAGAAGACTTACTTGATTTTGCTTGACTTCACTGGTGATCAAACCTAAAGTGTATTTAGTTATGCCCCTGGGGTTTTTTGGTGAACATTTTACTTTTAGACTTTTTAATTTTATTTTAGGTTATGTCATACAGAATGCAGAATCTGTATCATATCTGGCAAGAAAGACTATCTGCTCAGGTGTTGTAAAAAGGGGTCTATGTGAGGGTGGGAAGTATCACAGAATCAATGGATTATAGAATCATTTAGGTTGGAAAAGACCTCTAAGATCATCAAGTCTAACTGTCAGCCCAACACTGCCAGTTCACCACTAACACATGCCCTTAAGCACCACAGCTATGCATCTTTTAAATGCCTCCAGAGGTGGTGACTCCACCACCTCTCTGGGCATCCTGTTCCAATGCTTGACAACTCTTTCATTAAAGAAAATTTTCCTAATATCCAATGTAAACCTCCCCTGATACAGCTTGAAGCCATTTCCTCTCATTCTATCACCTGCTACTTGTGAAAAGAGACCAACACCCACCTCGCTACAACCTCCTCTCAGGTGGTTGTAGAAAGCGATAAGGTCTTCCCTCAGCCTCCTCTTCTCCAGGCTAAACAACCCCAGTTCCCTCAACCTCTCCTCATAAGACCTGCTCTCCAGACCCTTCACCAGCTTCATTGCCCTTCTCTGGGCACGCTCCAGCAACTCAATGTCCTTCTTGTAGGGAGGGGCCCAAAACTGAACACAGTATTTGAGGTGCAGCCTCACCAGCCCCAAGTACAGGGGCACAATCACTGCCCTGCTCCTGCTCACCACACTATTCCTGATACAAACCAGGATGCTACTGGCTGCTTTGGCCACCTGGGAATGCTGAATATAGTAATTCTAAAGCACAGATCCATTTTTACATACTACAGATTCTTTGAATTTTTACTACTGCTTGTCTGAAACCTAACTGAACAGTTATAAGGTAAAAGGATGTGGTTTTATAGCTTTGAAGAAACAGAATTTTATATCTTGGAAAAAATTAGGAAGAATTACATATCCCTTAAACACATGAATATAAATAATGTCATGGAATATAATACTTGCAGGTTTTAATATAAGTATGACCTTCCCTGTGATACAATATCACAGTATTTTACTATGAGTATGACCTTTCCGGTGATACAATATTTATAGCATTGTCTTGTAATTATTTGGTCAGTATTCCCTGAAATTTTTATTGCATATAATTTTTGTTATTTACAGGCAGTAAAGTCACTGAAATTATTTTCTTCGACTTGAACAAACAGAATTTTTGCCACTTCTGTACCATCATCTTCAGTCTTTTAGGACAGTTACTGACAGTACTGGGTGTAATTTTGTAGAAAAAGAAGTTATGGTTTTGCTGATTCATTTTCCAACTGCTTTTTTCCCCTCAAAGTATGTAGTTCTGCAAAATTAAAAAATACTTTGAGACATATTCACTCAAACAAAGGGTTTTCTTTCCGGGCATGATTTGAAATCCCTGTATCACTGCTTCTCTGAGAAGTAAGAGACCTGAAAAATAGCTTCCTGCTGAGCTGTTTCTTCATTTTCCACGACTGAACCAATTCCTGTTGAACTTTAAGTGGACAGGAAAGAGCTTTTTCTTTTTTTTTTTTTGTCAAATACAGCCTAAAATTACTTTTCATTGTTGCATTTGCTCTCTTGCAACACTGTAGCTGAAAAATAGTTGTAATTTTGCTTTTAAGGAATATATGTCTGTTTTGTCTTATAAGCTTGTCTGGTTTTAGGAGTTTACATGACATTGGCAATACACATGGCTCCTCCAGAATTAACAGCTCCTTGCTGACCAATGTTTGCAGAAAAACCCTTGGAGGAGGTAAAAATTTACCAGGTTCCCTGAGTCACTGTTAAAGAATGGTATTGACAGATGAAAAGCAGAAATATCTCCTAGCAAGTATTTCATATAAACATTTCATTAGTAAAAGAAAAAAAAAGAAAAATAAACCACATCATCTGGTGCTGTGCCAAAGACCACTAAATCATCTATTTCTTATTTTCTTTTACTTCTTTATTCTCATAATTATTGTAATGGAAAACTATATAAAACATTAGAAACTGGAAACAGGTGTGAAACTTGTTAATTGTCATGATAAGTAAATCACCAAAGTGTGTGTCTTCAGCATCCAGTTATACTAGTAGTTGATATTTCCTGCATATTTTTTGTTTATTTCCAAATATTCTGAGAATGACATGCTAGTTTCATAAATTATACTATACTGAGAATGTAATTTGTGCTACTGTCACAGGCAAGACAGAGTAAATGAAAACCTGTAGTGGATCTAAATACTGTGTTTTAATTAAGAACCAACAAGATTAGAGCTTTTACCCTGCTTAGTTAAATCACACACTCACTCACTCACTTGCTCCCCTACAGCATTATGTTCACAAGATCTTGACTTCTCTTCCCTGCAGAGACATCACTGCTGCTCTGGGAAGGTCAGACAGAAGGTTGTGTCACCTTCTGCTGTGGAACTTCTTGCAATTACCAGTCTTGGGTGTCACCAGCCAAGGTCTCTGGGCATGACCTGAGATTAGTCTTCATGCAGCTCTTTGTTCTCAGGATCTTTTATCCAGCCAAAATCTTCACCTCTTTCTTCTCTGGACCCCAATTCCATGATTTTACCATTGGTTTCTTATCTATGTGCAGAAGCAAATGCATGAATACAGAAAAAGCTAGTGGGAAAACAACTCTAAAAAAACCCTAAATTACCTTATTTCCTTTGTACCTCAGCAACTATACAGAAACTGTTCTTGAATTATACATTCAGGATTCATGTTCTTCTGTTACATCTAAAATATGACTTATTCAGTTACCACAGTGTAAACATACAGCTTCTTTGACTCTTACAAACTCAAAATATCCCTTGCAGAGCACTTCTCATCTGTGGTATAGGTCCTCTATGAATTGCTTTCTTTGACTTCTGATTTGTTTATAAGGCCAACAGCTTCTCCTTTCTGTTTCAGTAAACTTAGAACCTCCTAAAAATAAGATCCTATACCAATGTTTTTAATTTCTTCTTTTCAATGTACCTTAACAGGGGGAAAAAGTAAAGTAAACCTTTATCAAAATGGGATCAGAGACTTCACTATCCTTAACATTTTATATTATTTGTCTGCTCTTTCCAGGACCTCGTCTTCATTTGATGCTGTTTTCTCTACTAAGAACTTCTGCCTTCCTAACGTTGCTCCTTGCTTTTGGCTTCCAAAATATTTTAAAGTGGACAGGGCAAATCATTCTGCAGCAGAACATGGAAACTACTTGACCTCTGTTCATTGCATGGTTTTCATTCCATTTTTATTTTCCCTCAGCTATCCTGCATTTCCCCTCCTTTTCACTCTATTCATATGACAAACTATTCAGTCCTTGCAGAATAAACATACAACTTCTTTGGGCATTTAAGCTCTGAAGTCTTCTTTTTGGGTACAACTTTATCTATTTTTGAGCTTCAGAAGCCAGTTGGCTCCCTGGTACCATCTGTAGACTTTCTTTTCTGTTAGATCCCCTGAATCCTTCCTTCTCTCTCCAAGAGATGGAGCTGCCTGTTCTCCAAGAATACAAGGCCTATATCTGATACAACACTACTGCAGGCTTCTGGCCCAGCCAGAATTATGAGAAATTATGAGAAAGAGCTCCAAGGAAATCTGTAGAGAGAAGAGGAAGGCAAAATTGAAGACAGAGGTAGGACACATGAGCAGGGAAAGCTAGTATCTCAAGGTCTTAAGAAGGAAAGAAAGGTATAATAACCTAAAAACCAACAAGCAAAAAAACCCCAAAAGCCAATGAACCGAAAAACCCCCAACAAACCAAACAAGACAACACAAAGGTACACCAGGAGTCACTGGAGTAAATCAGCTTGAGCTATCAGAAAATTGAGTCATCATTGTCATCATCATGATAGTGTTTGCGGAAGATGGCAACTCAGTAACACTAGGAATACTAATTCCTAGGAGCTGTAGAGGCCAACACTTACTCAGGTGTCTTATCAAAGGTGGTAAGCATACCAATGTTTACTTCAGTAACTCATAAGATACTACCTTCTTCTTGTGCATGTAAACCAATAAATAATTCCTTTATATTTTTTAGTTGAGCATACTCTCCTGGCAGAATGTCTTCGTTCAAGGCTAAAAATGAACAGACTGATCCAAAAGACGGGAGGTAAAACATGGTCCATGAGGTATCTGAATCTCTTTGAAGAGATGTACAAAATATTTCCATAATGTTAGTTTCAGTTCAGCTGCCCAAATCATAAAGATTTTGGGTGTGTGTCTGAACATTTATGAATTTGAAGAACATTCTTGAATTCAGGTAAGCTTTCTTGGATCATGATCATACTACTTCTATAGAACATGTGTCTTGCATCAGTGTCCTAATCTTTATTTATTCTTTGGCTGAACAATTTTTATTATAAACCTTATCAGACTGTCACAAGACTGTGCTCAGCCTCACCCATTTGCAGACTGGTAGCTCTTCTTGTGACTCACCTCATACTAAAAGACCCTTGGATGGGATGTAGATATTCAGTAACATTGTCTAGTGCTTCTTGAGATGTTTTAGGTTATCCCAGATATGTGTTTGGGGCTGTCTGTTATAAGACAGTACCTAGAAGACACATAACTCTTAGAAAATCATCTAGGGGCTAGGTGGGATTATTCCATGAAATCTAAAATGGCATTAATCATAGAATCATTAAGGTTGGAAAAGACCTCTAAGATCATCAAGTCCAACCATCAACGCAATACTACAATGCCTCCGATACCATGCCTTGAAGTGCCACATCTACACTTCTTTTAGATACCTCCAGATATGGTGACTCCACCACTTCTCTGGGCAGCCTGTTCCAACACCTGATCACTCTTTCATTAAAGAAAATTTTCCTAATATCCAATCTAAACCTCCCCTGACATAGCTTGAAGCCATTTCCTCTTGTTCTATCACTAGTAACTTGGGAGAAGAGACCAACACCCATCTCACTACAACCTCCTTTCAGGTAGTTGTAGAGAGCGATAAGGTCTCCCCTCAGTCTCCTCTTCTCCAGGCTAAACAACCCCAGTTCCCTCAGCCTCTCCTCATAAGACCTGCTCTCCAGACCCTTCACCAGCTTTGTTGCCCTTCTCTGGGCACGCTCCAGCAACTCAATGTCCTTCTTGTAGGGAGGGGCCCAGAACTGAACACAGTATTTGAGGTGCAGCCTCACCAGTGCCGAGTACAGGAGGGTGATCACTGCCCTACTCCTGCTGGCCACACTATTCCTGATACAAACCAGGATGCTACTGGCACTTGGCCTTGTTAAACCTCATACAATTGGCCTTGGCCCATCGATCCAGCCTGTCCAGGTCCCTCTGCAGAGTCTTTGTACCATCAAGTAGATTGACGCTCCCACCCAGCTTGGTGTCACCTGCAAACTTACTGAGGGTGCCCTTGGTCCCCTCATCCAGATCGTTGATAAAGATATTAAATAAGCCTGGCCCCAACACTGAGCCCTGGAGAATCCCGCTCATGACTGACTGCCAACTGGATTTAGCTCTGTTCACCAGAAATCTCTGGGCTTGGTGATCCAGACAGTTTTTTTATCCAGGAAAGAGTACACGCGTCTAAGGCATGAGCCTCCAGCTTTTTTAGGAGGGTGGTGTGGGAGACAGTGTCAAAGGCTTTGCTAAAGTCCAGGCAGACAATGTCCACAGCCTTTCCCTCATCCGCTAGGCGGGTCACCTGGTCATAGAAGGAGATCAGGTTGGTCAGGCAGGACCTGCCTTTCATGAACCCGAGCTGGCTGGCCTGATGCCCTGGTTGTCATGCAGTCCTTGTTTAGACAGCTGTGTCTTACCCCAGCATTTGGGGCCCAATGACAAAACAGAGGAGTGACTCAAACAGCCATAGAATACCCTGTCTCAACTCTGTATGTCTCTCCAAAAAGGTACAGGTCACTTCACAGGCTCTGTGTCAGACATATCAGCCTCAAGAGGATGTCTCAGGTACCCTAGGGCATCCAAAAGGGCATTATGGATGATGGTACTGAGCCCAGATTTCCACTGACTATAACAAGAACTTGGACACCTAGTCACCAATATTGACACCTAAATGCAAGTGTCTTTAAAATTGAGCTAAATTCCATATCTAAGTCTGATGTGGAATCCCATCACAACTCTATTTTTTAATGGTCACTAGTGAAGAGAATCACAACTTTGTTTCTAATCCCATATACCATTGTACTATTTTTGGGTGGGATAGAGTTAACTTTCTTCATAGTAGCTTGTATGGTGTTACGTTTTGTATTTGTGATGAAAACGGTGATAACAACAAACCAATGTTTTAGTTTTTGCTGAGCAGTGCTTATACAGCACCAAGGCCTTTTCTGTTTCTCACTGTGCCATGCCAGTGAGTAGGCTGGGGGTGCACAATAATTTGGGAGGGGACACAGATGGAGCAGATGACCCCAACTGACCAAAAAGCATATTCCATAACATATGATGTCATGCTCAGAATATAAAGCTAAGCAATGAAAGAAGAAGGAAGCGGGGGAAGTCCAGAGTAGGTGACGCTTGTCTTCCCAAGTAACTGTTAGTGTGGTGGAGCCCTGCTTTCCTGGAGATGGCTGAACTCCTGCCTGCCAAAGGGAAGTAGATAATGAATTCCTTGTTTCGCTATGCTTGCACATGCAGCTTTTGCTTTGTCTCTTAAACTGTCTTTATGTCAACCCAAGACTTTTCTCACTTTCACCCTTCCAATTCTCTCCTCTATCCCACTGGCGGAGAGTGAGTCATTGGCTGTATGGGGCTTAGCTGCCTACCAGGGTTAAACCACAACAACCATAATACAATTAATTATTATTTGCGTAGTCAAAGGTCTGACAGGGTATCATTATTGCAACGCAAGCTTACTCAAGACAGGTTATGCTACCCAATAAAGCTTCTATTTTGAGGGAAAGCAGGGAACATTTTGGGGTTGCAGTTAGGCTTACAATGGTTTTACAATTTTTGTAGGTGGAGTCTATCTTAGTTTAAGGTATGGTGAAACTGCAGCCTCCTCTATAAAATAAACAGATTGTCATAGAGTAATTCTTATTTTCTGCTTGCTTTGATTCTCCTATTCTTTCAAATGGAACTCAGGAAAACGGACTGCCTTGCTTTTTCCTTCCAGTTTTTCACATCTCGATCATAAGAAAAGCTTACTTGATGAAAAATATACTTTTTGATATAATTTTCTGGTCTTTATATACTTTGCCTCAGATAAACCTGTTCTTTTTGTAATTGTACTGTGAATGCTGTCTGCTACTCTTGAACCATATTTGGGAGTTGCTTGTGATGATGTTAGCTGTTATAGCCAAAGCATTGCCTGAGACTGTGCTAACACTTAAATATTGTAAGCAGGTAAGATCCAATACATAGCAAAGTTCACCGTAAGCACTTAATTTATGAGTATAGATTTCAGTTCCCTTATGTTTCATTTCATTAAAACAGAGTACTAGCAAACTGAAATTTTAATTTTAAATTAAATTAATGAACGTCCTTATATAAGTTAGTACAAGGGCACATTATTTGGTTTTTTTCCCCATCTCTTTTATGGCAAGGGATTTTTATAATACACAAATATGTTTAAGTAATGCTTGAATAATATTCAATGACATTGTTAAATAAATGTTCACTATGTTGGAGTTATTTATTTCAGTGGCCTATTAAAAAATTAGATCTATTACTCAGTATTAGGAAGAGTAGTGAAATTCAAGTTCCTAAGAAATAGCAATGTATTAAGTATATTATTTTCATTTTTAGATTGTAAAATTTCGTATTTGGTATGTGAAGATTTGATATAATTAATATTCTAATTTAAATAATATAAAGCTTAACTCTTTAATCTGAAAAATAAATTACTAAATGTATCATAAGTGTAATAACCCTAGAAATGTGATTAAAGTAAAACTATTTTATTAATTATTTAATATGTAAGGAGCCATAAGAATATAACCAGACCTCATTGACTTTAGCCTGCTATTAGCCATTCCAGACTTCTCTAATATGCCACTAAATCATATGGTTAAACTGAATTGTCTCTTAGGTGTCATTCTTACAGGAAACCTTTTGTATGGTTTTGATCCTATTTTTTTTCAGTTTCTTTTTTGTAACTCTATAGGTTCTAGTTCCAAAAGTTTTGGTGAAAGAATACGTATTGCAGTAAAGTACACCAAGTACCTTATCTAATTTAGCGATCTATTTCTAGAGATATCAAACTGCAGCGTAACTGGGGTGTCACCACTTTTAAAGACAAACTTTCTGGAACAAGGCTGTGTGCCTTTTACACAGAAGGTCCCCATCATCTAAGCAGTCTCAAATGACCAGCAGGGAAACTACAACTTTGTGTCACCGTTCATGAATGCATATGTAACTGACCTCTGTGATCAGACCATTTTCAAAATTCTTACACAAAATGAATGTTTTTACTATAAAAAATATTTCAAAATTAACATACTGAATTATTTTCTGTCTAATGCTTGCAGAAAAAAAAAGTATTACCATTGCAAAGACGTGAAATACTAAATATTATCCTTTCCATGATTCAGTTTTAATGTTATTTCTTAAACTGTAAAACATATTAATTTGATTAGCATTTTAATTATGTAGCTCTGCTTCTAGAGCCCAGGTTACTCCTTAGCTATAAAGCTGACAATTCTGTCTTAAAGGCGTTCTCTGATGAGTTCACTAAGAAAATGAAATTTTTGTTGAAAACCTTAGATTAATTGATTTTCAAATTAGTGGAACTCAAAGTTACCTCTAATTGTCAAGGAGAGATAACAAAATATTAAGGATGTTTCAAAAATTTAAACTAAGTATTTACATCTCTTTCTGTTATCTTAAGAGTAGAACATAGCTAATGTGCTTGGAATTCTGTTACATATGCTAATATTATTATTATTATTATTATATTTTATTTTTTCTGGAAAACCAGTACATCTAAGAATGTGTATCTTAGCATATCTAAAGCAATCTAAAAAGCTCATGTCTTTACAGTAGGTACATCTTGGTGCCAACAACACTGAGGGGAAATGGGGATTTTATTATTAAGAAATTTTATTAGGGAAGTAACACCCTCACTCTTGTCCAAGCCCATAAATATCCACAAAGTAAACGAAACCAAAACAAAAAATACCTTTAAAAATACCTTTAAAAGACCTTATCTTTTCTGACTTGCCTTAGACAATCACTGAAATTGTGTTCCTCATCTCACCCTCTGTTCCACCAAAATACAGTAATACCCCATCGTAAATTAAAATCGCAAATTAAAAAATCCATGGGATTTCCCATGGAATGGGAAGCAGAAGGAAGATCTCTGGCTGATCAGGAAAAAAACACATGATCACATAGTGGACAGATGGCTCCCTGTTCTCTAACCTTCTCTTGTATATATAATTTATACTTTCACAATGGTCTGAAGCATCATTCTATAGGTTAGTGGGCAGAATTAAACACAAGACAAAATCATGATCTACTCTGTCCATATCAAATTCTGTAGTCATTAAACTAGTAACCGTTTTTCAAAAGGTAATTGTCATCATTATGAGCAGTCTTTTTGCTACTCATTTATGGATGCAGTTCACAAGACAGCAATCCAGACATGGGGTCACATATGAATGGAGAACTCCCAGCCTCTGAGATGAGTGGTCAATTACAGCCCTGTGCTGGGCCTTTCTTAATGATTAGATAGAGGCAGCTCCCTCCACCCTGCTTCCATATTGTCTTTCAAGAGAATTAGCTCCTTTCCTGACCTGTTTAAGGTGATCATACACTTATTTGTGCTGTTACTAATAAAGAGCTAAAACCAAACTACATGACTTGTAGGCAATATAATGTCAAAATGTAAACTATATCTATACACTAAACAAAGGCTGGCAGGGTATAAGCACAAACTCTGACCTCTCTGACATCACAGCCATGGACAGACAATGTAAGGAATGGAATGCATCAAAAGAATAATGATCAAAGAGTAGGCATTGTCTTTGAAATATCACTGTTCAAGTATTTTTGGAAGAGTGAAACTAAGATAAGGAATAAAGAGAAGTCAGTATCTTGGTATAGAGGATCCTCATAACACAGATTAAGGAAGTAGGAGTCTTCAATTATATATTTTTCGCTGTGATTCATGACCTGCCAGTCGTGCTTCTTTTGATGCAGCCCAGGGTATGATTGGCTTTCTGTGCTGAAAGTGCACATTGCCAGCTCGTATTTAATTTTCTTCTACCATTATCCCCAAGTCTTTCTCCGCAGGGCTGCTCTCAATCCATTCATCCCCCAGCCTGCATTGATATCGGGGATTTCCGTGATCCAGGTGCAGGACCATGTACTCAGCCTTACTGAATTTCGTGAGGTTCACATAAGCCCACTTCTTGAGCCTGCCAAGGTTCCTCTGCATGGCATCCCTTTCCTCAAGCTCATCAACTGTACCACTCAGCTTGGTGTCATCTGCAAACTTGATGTGGGTGCACTCAATCCCGCTATCTGTGTTATTAATAGTGGTATTACACAGCATTGGTCCCACTATGGGCCCTTGAGGGACACCACTTGTTACTGGTTTCTACTTGGACCTTAAGATGTTGACTGTAACTCTTTGGACAAAGCCATCCAGCTAATTCCTTATCCATCTAACTGTCCATCCATCTGGACTCTCCATCCACACCTCTCCAGTTTAATGGCAAGAATGTTATGGGACATGGTATCAAAGGCCTTACAGAAGTCCAGGTAGACAACAGGTAGATGACATTTGTAGCTCTTCTCTTGCCTGCGGATGCAGCAACTCCACTGGAAAGGGCCACTAGATTAGTCAGGCATGATTTGTTTTCAGTGAAATCATGCAATATTCCCTTTTTCAAGTCACTGAGGACTGCTCCTGACTGCCATGACTTTTCAGTTATGATGGAGAGTGGCTCAGCGACACATCAACCAATTCCCTCAGGACCTTGGGATGCATCTTTAATTCTCCTGCCTTCCTGGCCCGACTTCTTGGGAATTGAGAGCTCTGGCACTGTAGTGGTGCAGTCCCCTGGGACACTCTGAGATCTCAGGCCCTATTTTGCTGTTATCTTGGTCACAAGTGCAGTGTCTTGGTCATCAGGCACTCTCTGACCACACCTGGGCCATCTGCTGCCTGAATTGTATACCAGAATGACTCAGCAATTGGGGCCAGAATTGAAAATACTGACCAAAGCCAATCATCTCAGGATCCCAAAAACAGTGATCCAAAACAGGGACCCAGTATCTCCCCCTGAGCTGGGATGCCTCTCAGGGTAGATTTTGCAAGGATTGAAAGATTGTCTGTCAATGGTTTCTTGAGGCCCGACTTCGCGAGGTTCACTGACCGTCTGTTGATGAATGCAGGCACATTAAAATGACTAATTCATTAAACTCATGAAAAGGGAAATTTTAATCACAGGTTAACCTGTGTGTGCGTGCACGCGCATGCAATTTGATTTAAACTATTTATCTGCCTGTCTGTGTGTATTTCTTCAATTTGATTTATAGCTCTTTGTTTGTCTGTCTGCGTATGTGTGTGATTTGATTTAAACCCTATCTCCTTATCTGTGTGTACAACCCTGCTGCAAGTTTTGGGTAATCCTTGCCATTCTCAAATCTTCAACTAAGTCACTATTTCGATTGTAACAAATTCCATTCAATCACTCTGTTAAATTGGCTGATGCTTAAGTGTTGTTACGAATTATACAACCTAATTTTATGCTCTACCTCAAAACTATTAATAAATCCTAAATTGCTGCTAAACCACAGCCATGTAAAAAAATCTTATTAATGACAGGCACCCTCAGAAAAATATCCTTAAAGAGCTGTCAGCTCTTTCGTGCTCCTTCAGTTGCTTTAGTTCCAACTCCTCCTAGTTCTGTTCCTTTAATTCAACTAAAAGAAACATAAAAAACCTTGTTTCTTCACCATAATATCTTTGCAAGTTTTACACAGAAATAAACCAGGAAACATTCTTGTGTGGGAGTGCAAGTGTACTTTTACTGACCCTTACTATCGCTGCATATTTTCAGCATGAAAATGTGACTGAGCAAACTTGTGGTTGTGTCCTTAGAGCCATATAGCCAAGCCTGCCTTGAAATTTGCCCTTATTGCAGGTTGATTTACATTCATTTCAGGATGAAATCTCTTCTTTTACACTCTAATAATTAAAACTGCATTTTAGTTTTCACATGAACAGTCTGCATCAAATTTTTAAATTATACATATAAGTGTATATATATGTATATGCAAAAGCATGAGTGTATGTACACATAGGAGAGATTAAAATGGGGAGGGTAATTTTTAACCTTATAACAGCTTGAACTCACAGTACTATTAAATATATATATATGTTTATAATGTGTAAGTATATAATAAATTGAGAACTATGCAATGCATATTTGCATTTTGGACAGAGCCTAGATAAGCCCTGCAAAGAAAACCCATCCCTGGCATCATTAGCTTTTCCCCGTTTCCCCTCCAGACCAGTTACAAGTGCTAAGAGATTACTGGGCATTTTTAAATGGTATGTAAGAAGTTAATGGGAGTTGTGTATTATCAAAAAAAATTCCATACAACTCACACTACCACAGCTTCTAGCATTATAAACCACACTACCAAAAATGTGAAGAAGTGCATGGAGTGTGTGTTAATGAGGCGATTCAAACATGGCCAGCAAACAGAAGTCAGTGGAAGAAGCTGCTCTCTGAAGAGGAGATCTTGGGATGGGAGGTGGAAAAGACCCATGCCCATTTTCATAGTTAGCAGATGTTTAAGGAGTGCTAGTGATCACATATTGTGAAAACAGGAACACAGCAGTTGTCGCAGCAGCTGAAACCTGATGAAGGTGTACAGGAGGTCTGGAGCCAGTGCTCCAGGCTGCACATGACTACCAGAGTCACTGCAGTGAAGGGATAAATCCCATTGGACAATGTTAGAGGAAAATATCCAACATTACCAGACAGATGAGGATGCTTCAGCTCTATGGCCACGCAGGTCCTACCAGTTGCAAGGCAGAAGACATGCTCCGAGCAAGCACAAACACATAGAACACACATATACCACATATATACATATATACATGGCCAGACACATGTACCACAGGCACTCAGAGCACTCACAGGAAGACAGACAGAACTAATGTTCTTATCCTGCTCCCCTGTCTGGCTGAGCAGGATGGAGGCCCACTAGTGAGAATATATACATACATACATACATACATACCTACCTACATACAAGCGGGACCCCTCCAGGGGCTGGGCTCAGGCAGTCAGTCCACCCAGTAGCTTCCCCTGGATCCCCAGCTGCTGGCTTCCCAGGTCCCAATGGCCAGACAAATGTACTGATCAATGAAGTATCTGAAATCAGGACTTCTTCAATCTTACACAACCACTCAAATTACTGGATCATTATGCTGGGTTTTTTGGGGGGTTAGGTAATTTCGGTTTTGTTTTGTTTTGTTTTCCTTTTCCGTAATATTAATTTGCTGCATACTTAACTCACTGGATTTTTTCACTGCATTTCACTTTGGGCAGAAGTGGTTGGTTTGTCTGCTTTCCTTTTTGTACAAGAACCCTCAAAAGCCAGATTCATAGTTCCATCATTTTTCTGCATGCTTTATTTTCCATTAAATAATACACTAATTTCTGTGTTTACTATGGTAACTATTATGACTGAAGTACATAGATCTTTACTGTACCTTTAGCAACAGTGCAAATGGTGTCATGTTTCTTGAGACAATCACCTAACTTTCACAGTAAAATACATTTCAGAAAGTATATTTTAGTTAAAATTCGATAGGATTACCTTATGTCTATTACTGCTACAGCTTTAATTAAGCAGAACATTACCAAAAAAAAAAAAAAGTTCTAAAAGCTGTTAGCAACTGCTTGAAGGGCAATTACAAAAATGGTAGACTCTTTCAACCAGTATTTCTAAAATTCTATGAAATAAAAAATAAATATTTTCCTATATTTTAAAACATCTGAATATTTGTTCTATTAAAGATACATTTACAATGACTTTGCAAACAACCTCTTTCTTTCTAAGCTTACTTGTTGTGCTTTTTCCAGCTCGTATCCTACGTCTAAATAGCCATAAGGCAAGGAAGATACAGAGGCTAAACTGCTGTCCTAGGGCATGAAAACCTCATGTTTAGGTAAGTTTTATGTCTAAACCAGAAACTGTAGGCCCCTATAGTCCTTTTCACATGAAAGCTACTTGTCCAAAGATTTTCCCATTGCTCTTCCATCGCTCAGAACTATTGGGATTGTTCTGTAAGCCTTTGTTATCCACTTTCACCTTTACTACGCTAAATTAAGTAGCCTCATCAGAAAACACCTTTTTTCATAGAACAGTTATAAATATACTGAGTGGGACAGGTTCTACCCCAGCTTCTTATGAGTGTACTGGTCACCTCACTCTGAAATGAGAATGGCTATTCATTGCTGCACTTTGTTTTCTGCCAGTCACTGGTTATGTATACAAGGCCTATACACAGAATGTTCAGTGGAAAGATTATGTGTTTAGTTCTAGGAGGAATAAAATAGATCTTCCTGTAACTAAAACAGCAATGCTAGCCTCATTAATTAAAATAATTTATGTGTAAAGTAGAAATTTTTTTTTTTGCCTTCCATATATCTCTAATGTTAGAGAATGAACATTACACAAATGAACTTTGATGTTGTCATTTATTCTCATTTATACATTTGTAGGTAAATGTTTTTCACTGATCTCTAAAATAAACTTGCATGTGATCTAGAAATGTATTAAATCACTGAGTTTACCTTTGTCTTCTTGTGATTAAATTTTAAATTAATTTTATTCTTTCAGCACTGTTGATTACATTATCTTCATTTCAAGCTATGTATACCTAAGAATACATAATTCATGTGAAGGAATAAAACATAACAGGAGCAACAGAGGTTTCAGTGAACCATGGAGGAATGGAGAAAACATTTGTCTTTTTTCTTTTTTTGTTAGTGGACGTTAACTAGATTTCTCTGTTTCACTGAAGCCTCTCTATGAAATGGAGAAAAGACTGAATATAGTTTAGAGTTATCCTGCCTAGCTGAATTTTCATATGCATTTGATTATAATACACTTAATTACACAACAGTGGAAATCAGTTCTGTATAGTTACTTCACTGCTTCACTACTTTTCAGTGAAAAGCTTCTAAGTCACAGAATACTTAAAATACATCTGCATAATCCAGGGACATTTATGAAGCAATGAAACATAGAATACACCCATTTTTGGCCACAGAATGATTTTGTGTGTTTGTGTGAAAAGGATACAAAATAGATAATACCCTTAAATCAAATCACACTCATCTGGTTTTAACCCCTACCTAAGACTGACTTGCAGAAACGATACATCACATTAATTTCATGAAATGCAGAAATGCCTGTGAAATATAAATTCTCAAAATCTTCATGCTCTACATAGCGTGGAATGACACAATGTCTGGGGAGCGTTTGCTGTCAGTATAAAGATGAGGTTAGAAATGAATAGTCATAAAAACCTTCTGACCGTCCTGTCACAGCACGTTTCATCAAAGCAGAAACTCCCATCAACTGAAACTTTCCAACCCACAATTTTCCCAAGTAATTTGTAGGAGCTTCCTTATCTATTCTGCTTAACACCATCTCTAATACCCGCTTTATCAAAATTATTTAAGACACACTGCAAATCCACTGAATAATTATCCATCTGTATTATCACTGAATTTGTCCTTGAAATGTCAGATTTTTTCACGTTTCAAAAATATTAATTGTATTCTTAAAAACAAAACAACCTAACAAACAAAACCCAAAACCCATGAAGCATGGAAAAAAAGCAACAAAGTGACAATTTGTATTCTATGCGCAAAAAGAATTACAGCTACATTTCTCAGGTATGAATTCAAACTACCAGCAGATTTTAAGTATACAGTTCTAAAAAGCAGTAAGTACCTCATAGTTTCATAGTAACTACTGTTGACCACCTTCAAAACACTTCTGTTTGCAGTATGTTTAAGCCAAAATATAGGGCATTTTATGAAAAACTTCAGACTCTCAGGGGTGCTGTCCTTTGTACTACCATGGGAAGAATTCAGGAACTGAATGGAGAAAGCATAGCTGTCTACAGATGTGAGATTATATTCTTTGTATTAAATTAAAATATTCTACTCTACTTTCTCCTTTTTAGAAAAGGAGGTTTGCTTCAGACATCGTCAGTATTGCTGTTCCACTGCAGTTTCCTTGCCTGTGGGAAGACAGAATAAGTTGAAAGGAGAAACCCTCTGCAGTGGTGCCTTGGAAAAAGAGCAAGGAGAAATATTTATGACAAAGTTGTTAATGAAAAAAGATGCATTCATGTCAACTAGACTTATTTCTGATTTTGTGTTGAAAATATATATTATTGTATTCTGGGAAAAAAAATCCTCTAAAATGTAAAAAGTTAAATATTTGCATATTTTCAAACCAAGTATTTGGGGTTTTCCTTAAATTATAACTTTATTTGGAAATTTAAAAAAATGTTTAGTAAGTGGGGGGTGTGTGCACATATACGATTGGGTAAATGTACTCTTTGGTCACAATAGCATGTCCTTTTTTTGCTTTTTACTTTGAGGGACAAGCAGACAAAATATTTTGCTTTGCACTTAATTCCCTTTGTCATTCCTTCTTACTTCCTACTACTGTTCTTTTAAAATGGGATTGAATGGAAGTGATGACTCATTGTATTAACCAGAGATGACTGAATTCTAAACCTCATCTCTACCAAATGCAATAGAATAAAATAATATTTTTACAGCAGTTATTGAGCTGATTTTTTTTGTTTGTATTTTTAACAGCATTAATGAATTACCTTCACAATTTATTTTCAGAATTAACCTAATGATAAAATTGTGAAGGTTTGGGGTGGGGTTCCACTTATTGGCTGATGTCTATTTTTAGAGTAGCATATGCCTTTGTCTATTCTATTTCACTAAATCACACAGATTGGTAGGGGTTGGAAGGGACCCCTAGAGATTATTTTGTCCAACCCACCTGCTTGAGCAGGGACACCTAGAGCAGGGGGCACATGACCATTTCCAGGCAAGTTTTGAATATTTCAAGGGAAGGAGACTCCAACAGCTCTCTGGGCAGCCTGTTCCAGTGCTCTGTCACCCTCTTGAAATAAACAAGATTATTAAAACAAAATTAGCAGAGGCATAGAAAGTTTTGTTAGTGGGTACCAAGGAGTACAGTGAAATTGAGAATTCAGAAATAATCTATTAGAAAGAAACAAAAAACTAATTTGTAAAGAAATACCACAAAGGAAAAGTAAGGCTTAATCAACTTCTAATGATTCTAAATAAGAATAAAATAAGAATCAGTAACTATTTTTTCTAAACCAGTTCAAAGAAATTTAGAAATGAATTTTCTAAAAGCATCCATATAATTCTGTTTGTGAACTCTGAAGGAAACAAAAAGAAAGGGATTATATCATTATGCTTGGTCCTTAGCAATTATAATGCAAGAAAAGGCCTGCTTTGCAGTTCTTGTGGCACATTTGTTCATAGCATAAAATGGACTCATGATCTAAATTTTAGAGAACTTAAATTCAAAGCCTATTCAAGACACAAGGAACATTCATTACAGAGAGGAACAAAAGAAGATTTTCAAATGTACAAAGTTGACCTACCGGTAATAAGTAGAAAGAAAGCACCAAAATCTTAAAAAAATAGTAAAGAGAGGTCAACAGTTGAACTTCAATACTGAGCTGTCAGTTAGACACACTGTGATGTCTTGATAAGACATATCCATCAGTATCAAGTCTTCCCTCAACAGAGGAAATTCAGGAAGGCTGAGAAGGGAATCAGGAAGAGAATGGGGAAGGAAAGCAGAAGAATGAAATTGAACCTCACAGACAAACTAAATTTCCTCTTAAATGTGTAGATTGTCTCTGGTGAAAACAATATAACATACAACTCAATAAAATAACCAGTAAAAAAACAATCTAAACACCCAAGGTAAATGACAGAACACCAGAACTGCAGAAACAATTGATCAAATACTTGAATCATAACAAGATTTCTGTATCACTGATTTCCATCTGTGCTTAGAGACACTCACACTAGAAAGTATAACTGAGAGTTCATTGGCAAGGGACGGTCAGCAGGAAAAACATTCTTTATGGTGTGCAACTTATTGAGGTACTGTAGTATGCATCATTTAATGAAGACTCTGTATCAGTTCCAAGGACTGCATTGGTACAGAATCAAAAGTGTACCACTGTGGTACAGAACTAAATCTTAGATCACAGTAAATGCCATTTTTTTATTTCTTTTAGAGGACTTGAAAGCTTTTTCAATTTAATTTATAATAACCTTTCTTCTCATCATGCTATAGTAGTGAACTACAGAAGCAAGATTTTGAACCTTGTGATACAACATGTACTGCTTGATGTCACCTAGATTTTTCATTCTAATAACTTTAATTGTCAAATTAATGCTAGCTCTTTAGTACTGATGTGTTAGTTACGAGTATTTTATCAACTAGGATAGGTGAGTGGACTTCTGGATCACCTGGACAGGCATGAAGTTCCATCTTGGATTCAACTTGTAAACCAGAATAGAAAGGCTTTGCATTTTAGACCACTACTAATGGCACATTCCATTACTGTTTTGGTAACATTATTGCAGAAAAACCTCTATTTGAATTAATAGTTCACATTCTTTTTAACAGACGTATTAATTGAAATCAGTTTGTGTCTACTAGTAATTTAATGATTGACTTTGAGTTCACCAGACGAGGGCCTGAAATAGAGTTTCCTGGAAGCTAAAGTTTAAAAGCATGTAGAATAACAGATGTTAGATAGAATAATTTAAATTCTTGCCTCTGGTGAACAAAAAGGGAAAAAAAAAAAGGAATTTTGTTTTGTTTTGTATTATTTTAATTTTCTTTATTCTACAACTCCAGGCATGGATGCAACCCTAGCATTAATATAGAAAACAAGCATTGCCTGTCCCTCCACATTGAGGGGTATACATTTCTTCCATCTCAATTGCAAGGGAGGCAAAACTTCCAGTTTGTTTTACTGGGGACTAAGCCTGGCCAGCAGACATGAATACATGTATTTTTAGAAGTTGCACACCGTCAAGTTATTCTTTTGCTTTGGAAGTGTACATAAATTGTCAACACCAAGAACTGAGAGGGAGCTAGGTCTTTAGAATAGATTCTCGATACAGGATTTCATTTTACTTCCATACAGTTAATTGTAATACATAGTAACATCCTTGTTATATCTACTATAGTAATACTGTATGAAGCAGGTCAACATTTTCCTATTTTAAATTTTCTCTACTGTGTACATCTTCCTAGGACACCATCTATAACAACTTTTTTATGTGACCCTCTTTAATGTATTTGACCTTTCCAAGACCTTTCAGAATCCTGCGTCACCATGGTCTTCAACACGAGCTGCAGGGGAATCTCTGCTCTGGAACCTAAAGCACCTCCTCTCCCCCCTTCTTCATTGACCTTGGTGTCTGCAGAGTTGTTTTTCTCACATATTCTCACTCCTCTCTTCTGGCTGCTGTTGTACAGCAGTTTTTTCCCCTTCTTAAATACGTTATCCCAGAGGCACTACCACTCTGGTTGGTGGGCTCAACTTTGGCCAGATTTTCTGTCTTGGAGCTGGCTGGCATTGGCTTTATTGGACATGGGGAAAGCTTCTAGCAGCTTCTCACAGAAGCCGCCCCTGTAGCTGCCCCTTCCCCCTCCAAAGCCTTGCTATGCAAACCCAATACACCTACATATATTTATACCTTTGTATTACTTTTCAAGAGCTATATTCTGAGCACTGCTTGCAGTCCATAAGCAATGTACTGCTGAACTCTCAGAAAGGCAAAACTATGTGTTGTTTTCTTTTCATGGATGAGTCATGATTATCTGTGCAATTACAACGTTATGACATTTGGTTTTTAAGAGTTTTGAAGTTACTTGTATTGGCTATGTGTATATACAACAGCACTGTATGAGGAGAAAAAAATAACTGAGAACTCAAAGAACAAACACTGTGGAGTTTTTGAGAGACTTTTGTAGTCAGAAGCTTTTCATGGAGGACTTCCACAGTCATCCAAACCAGTCACTTTGCTTCAGAAAATGCATCCAAAGGTAGATGTGCTTGTATTTACTGCTACTGAAAATGGGCAGTCTGGTCTTTCGTATTCTATCTCTTTAGGCATGCAGGAAGTAGAACTGGAAACACTGCAGTAATTCTACCCATTGTCTGCCTTTCTAAGTACATCCACTATTAAAAGGCACTGACCATTGCTGAGGTCAACCACGGTTTAAGCAGTGATTATGTGTTTTGAAAACCCTCCTGAATTGAAGTTGGTTGTGGTGACAGCACGAAAAGGATTTCTCTCAAAAATAAGAAGATTGTGTGCAGGTGGCTCTAGCAGATAGTGCAAATCTTTCAAGCATGAATAAGCCTTTTGAACTCATGGCCTGAGTGGAAACTACATCAAGCACGGTGTTACACTTGTGTAAATCTGCTTTGAGTCAAAGACGGAAGACTCTGCCCAGCTGCTTCTCTTTAAGTTTTCTGCATTTGTAATGGCACCCAGAACTATGAAAAGGGACTCTTTACAAAACTCTTTAATTGGAAAGCAGCATACAAGTCCAAGAAAAAGAGAGATTAATGGGCTGAATACTTTTCCATTTTTTAATGAACATAATATTTTAATTTAACATACCCCTTTGAAATTTTGCATTAGTTACGTATTTACTAATGGGGATAATAAAGGATATAAGATGCTCAGTTTTCCTTATCTTAAATAAAAAAGAAACCTAAAACAAATTAAACATATTTTTAAAACAACACCAAATCAAAACTATTTTTTAATGAATTTTAATATTTATTTTATGTAATGTAAAGTCAACTACTATGAATAGAATTAACCACCTCAAAGTTGAGCATGTAATCTGAACTTGTTATGTAAGCTTTCTTAATAGCCAGTGAAATGAAACAAGCATTTCTAGGACACAGTTCTTCCTGAATTGTAATAGATGTTAAAGAGAAATATGATGAATCATCCCTGGAAATAATTGCCCCTTCACTCTTGGGAGATCCTAAATGACTAGTTTAGATCAAATACTAGATAGTTAACATTAGGTGAGATGAATTATATTCTGAATATTGAATCCAAACCCACAAAAAAGTAACAGTAAAAGTAAGTGTTAAATGTTGGAATCTCCAGAGACTCTTTGAGTCTTTGATGATGATTTATCAGACCTTATTTTGCAATATTTGAACATTTTACATTTAAATATAACAGTATTTGCTGCTGTCTCCTGAAATACCATTTTCAAACTGCTTTTACAAAATTATATGGAGTTTCCAGGAACCACCTATGAGTAACAATTAAATTGGCTCAATGCCTTACCATTTTAGTGACAGTGGTAGCTTTTGACTTGCTGCCAACAGAGTTGTCTGCTTTTTGTAAAGATTATTGGGTGTTATGCTAATGACCGCCTATGAACAAGCATTGAACTAACTTTCATGCTGCTTTGAAATAAACCTGAAAGATACACTGATGTGTATTCATACTATGAAAACCTTAGGTTTTGGTGGTTATAACAAGGCAAATTATTGGTAAAAGGTATAGAGCTTTCAGCCTCCTTGCAAGGTGTTTTTCAAGAAAATGTTTAGGGTAGAGCCTCCTCAGAGTATTACCACTGCCAATATAAAGAATCAGAACTGATCAATGAATTATAATTATGCATATTAAGACAAGCCTATTATTAAAAATCAGTAAAAAAAATAGAATTCAAATTGTTTTCTGAATCTTACGCACAACTTAATTAATACACAAAGAAATTACACAAGAAAAGAAAACCTCCAATAAAAATAATGAAAGTATAATATAAGGAAAACTAGTTCCCTCGTAAAATATTTTAATTGAAGAAAAATAGTGTTAACAAGCAAAAACATCTATGAAATAAAAAGCTTTACATAAGACAATATAAACAGCTACTATAACTAAAGGGCAGAACTATTCCTGATTTATTAAAATATAAATAAATACATCTACTCAGTTTGCTGAAGACTTTCTCCTGGATGAAGTTTCTTACCTTATTAATCGTAGATTAATGTTTATTAGTACAAAGAACATGCAAGAAACTTTGGATACCCTTTAAGTCATGCTTAAATATTTAGTCTGAAATTAACTACCATGAACATCCCTGTTATATTTGTGATTTAAGATTCCGACATCTTCTTTAGCCTCAGCTTCACAACACACTCTTACAGTCACCTAAGTCAGGAGCTTAGCATGGGACCTCTTTCCATGTGACTCAAGAACCAGTTTGCACCCAAATTTCAATTCGCCAGACCCAGACTATTGAAACGTGCAGTATTTTACCAACAAGAATTAACCAGTAGGACACCTTACAAAAAATTTACTAAAACCTTGAAAAAGTCTTCAAAGCAAGATTAAACATTTCTCTATAATGTGCGTTGTGAATTACATGAATGATGAAGGAAAAGAGAAATTCTGTGGCCGTCTTTGATGGAAGATGTATGCACCTGTTTTGGTGGTTCTTCCTAATTTTAATACCATGAAATCAGCTTCTTGTTTTAGAGAACAGTCACAATTCCACCTAATAAGTACATTATATCGAAAAAAATTCAACATTTCCCATATTGAAAAATTTTTGATTAATTGTGAACAATCTGAGAGTCAAATATTATTTTCCTTCATTCACTGAGACATTTCAAATATCTAGTGAAATGGTGAGCTACACCCAATTTGCAAACAAGAAAGTAAACTAATTTTTAAACTTAATTTTTTCAGCACTACATTCCATTCATTATGTTGTTATCTCATTATTAGAAAACTGAAAGTTTTGCTGTGCCCCCCTTTTCCTTAGAATTTTACAGGTTACCAAAATATTTAAAATCTCTCTTTTCTTTTTTTTTTTTTTGGTCCAGTTTTAGGATGAATAACTTAAATTGCTTCAAGATGTCAGTGGATACTGGTTTTATAATAATCCAAAACTGAACAGTCCTATTAAGTAGAAACAATATTTGCCCTTTCAGAGAATTATACAGTCACCATCAATATATCTTCAGGGCAACCTCTGGCTATAAATATGTTTGTCTGTCATTTTACATTATCTAGAGATGATGCTTTTGTTCATTGTTCTTTAGGCAAGATACTTTAACTCAAATTGATCCCTGTGGAAAAACGGAAGTCAGACATCACAATTTTTTTAATAAATCATCAGTAAGATCAATAAAATAAATAATTTTAGTTCTTATTTATTCTTACTTTTATTTATTTCTAATTGAATTCACAAAGGAAACACTTCACCAATAGCAAAAGTGAATTTTTTAATTAGTATTTTAACATGACTACTCTGGTACCCAATAATATATTAAACTATTACTTTAAAAATAATATTTTAAAAACAGTTCTTACTAAAATACTGCTAATTCATAGTAAAATCTGCATGTAGAGTACTGGTGCATCTGTAGTGTGATTCATATCACAATGAAATCAATGTAGTGCTATATGGATAAAAACACTTAATAAAAGATCAAGATCTAGTGTAAAACATACACATAATTAAAGAAATGAAGGTTTTAGTTCATGTTTGGTCCTGCCCTTGCAAACGCTAAGACATTTAAGCAACTTATGAAAAGTCCCCACTGCTTAATGGAGTATAGCGGAGAGAATCACTCATGTTTACATACAGAAGCAGAAATATTTTCATGTTGTTGCAACAACATTGGACAGGACTCAGTAGCTTAAGTCTGGCCCTACGCTAATGTGCGAACATGCTTCCAGATGTCAGCTGACATCTCTCTGCAGCTAAACATGTTCTTAAGATCTCTCTTAATTACACAGTAAGAATACGACACGCTGCCTCTATTTCAGTGTCTTGATGCATATTTCTTTGTTCTAGTTTTAAATCACAGAATAAAAACACATACTTTTCTTTTTTAATTCATTTATTTTCATAAAGGGGTTAAGCCAATGAAGCCATTAAGGTCTTTTTTTTTTTTTTTTGTAAGGTAATCTAAAAACATTCAATTTAAATATCTTCCTGTGCATCAGTTTCTGTTCCAAAGTGGATTTTTTAGATTACTGATAAGGTGGATTGGTTACCTATTTCTTATTCTTTAGAGGATTATTTTCAGAGGATTTTTAAAGGAGATGAGAGATGAGGTGGGGAAAAAAATATGTATTACTTATATGTTTACAAGACTATACACTTTGGTGTGTGATAAAATAGTAATTGACAAGAACTTCTACCTGTTCTGAGTCCTGACATCAATCTTAAACCTGCATGTTGAGTCTTGAAATACTACTGAGTTACAAGCCATAAATGTCCTTCATTCTACGATCCTTTTCTGTACAAGTGATTTGGAGTGTTTTCTTCTGTATTTACAAATTCAAATGACTATGTTCTTTATTGTCTGATACATACATTGCTATTGTTTATTAGTTATTTCCATGATAGATGTTTTTGTGGACTCTTTTGTTATTGCAGTTTTTAACTGTGGTGGTTATGTCTTTAAGAAATTATTGCCCTCAAAATTGTCTTCATTTGAGAGCAGGAAAAAATAAAAGACTGTTATATCTTGCCTCCTTTATAGTTCATACTCTTTATTATTTTTCAAAGTCAGAAGAATATGATATTTGGATAAATCAATGGGATGTGTAAAAATAGCTTTCAATCACAATTTTTTAAAGAACTGCCAAGAATAGTACAGGATCAAAAAGCAATAATTTTTATATTGATATGCTCCCAACTGTTTCTTATTTTTATCTAGATATTAATTCTTTCCAGTTATGTTTCAAAACAAGCAATGGAGAATTGCAAATATTTGAGTATACTGTGCCTTCGGGGGGTGGGGGGGGGGGAAGAAGAAAGAAAGAAGAGTTTCAGTATATAACCATATATCCTATCTTAGGTTTCTCTTTGAGGAAAATTTCATTTGAGTAACAGCAGAGTAACATAAAAAGACTACTAGTATTTCTATTGTACTTTCAAATACTATGAATTCTGATATCATGTGATCAATACATTTCAGATCCATTTCTCAAGACCTCTCTGAACAACACAGGAGCATGATATGGTTTCTAAATAATGTTGTAGAGGACTTTAATTTAAAATGACCCAATCTCCCATTTATTATACACATACACTTCACTTAAATAGTATTTTCTGATGTCACAAGTTTAAGGAATGTCTTATTAGTGATTTTTGAATAGTTACAATAGCCTGAAAATTAAATCGCCATCACAACATTCTGCTAAAAAAAATATGTTGTCTGGTTTCTTTCTATACACAAAATTAAATTTAGAACAGGGAATCTTTTTCAGCAAAGCAAAGCATAGAATTTAACGATGACTGCAAGTATGTGGGACAGAATATGGAGAAATCAACTAATTTTGAGCTTTTGGGCTTTGGCTGTATACATTGGGGGTCATATCGGAAGTACTCTGGACAATACTTTATACAGTTTAGCCTATTGGCAACTATATTGTTAATGTTCATAAGCTGCTTAAACTCTTTTTGCATCTAATTTATCTTTGGGTATGGTCTTTAATGCATTATTATACTGTGTACTGAAAAACGGAATCAGCTTCACATACTGACTCTTTGACTAGTGGAACTCTATAGCTGCAGGAAAGAGACCCTCAGTCCTGATCACAAGTTTTCATGAAGTTATGATTTCTGCCAGCAGAAGTGAAATGTTCAGACCTGTGACGGAGTCCATAATAGTAGCAGAACTGACTGCTAGTGGATAAAATCCTTAGCTGGACAGCTAATCACTCCATGAGTCATTTTTTTTTAATCATTATTATTTCTATTAGTTTTGTTATTTTGAAGGAGTTAATGCTTATTGAATATACTTTAGGTTTTCTTTAGGATGTTGAATGGCATTTCATATATCTGCACAAGAATAATATTTGGGGTATATTTTCCATTGCTGGTGTTTGGAATGAATTTCAACAGGATTCTTCTGAATTATGCATAAAGATTAAAATAAAAACAATCTGAGAACACGGCAGACAAATAATAGCTAATGACCTGTGAAGGTCCTTTGTGAAGAAGCTAAGGTTTATGATTTGTAACATATAAAAGTGCATCCATTAGACATTAAAAGGCAAGAGTCCAGATATATGTAATCAAGAATATGACCTGTCAGGGGAAGACTTACATATGCTTCACTTGAATGAGTAAGTGGGCTATCTATTACAACGTAGGTACTGGATAGATAGTGACGTTACTGATTAGTGAGGTTTATTCACAGATTTTCCATTAATATAGATTTGATACTTGTTAAGGTTATTTACAGAATGCACTTAAGCCTTATTTTTAAATGTACTTCATCTTCCTTAAACGTTAATCAGAAGGTGATATATCCCCTGAAATAGGAACTTACATGCATGAAGTGTAAGTAGTTTAAAGAACTGTTCCACTTTTGCAGTTTTAATTGTCTCTATAATTCTTTTCTCACTGTGAAAATGTTTAAAGGACTTTTCAATCTTACTAATGTATATACAACAAAATTCGCTGACACATTTGACATTAAATTCTGAGGAGATTTCCACAGGTCCTTTGTTTCAAGTAAGATATACGAAATCCAGATAAGTTGCTTTAATTACCTACTATTTTTTTCCTGCATTGTAAGATCATACCTCCATAAAATTAATACGTAATATCTGAGCACATAGGTATGTTAATATTTAACCAAAGTTACTATGAAGTTTATTTACTAAAGGTAATCAACATTTTCTTGGGCAGATAAAGTATTATCTTTTTATGTCATTGACTGGTTCAGGAAAAAAGAGACAATCAGAACACATTTCAGAACACAGGATTGAGTAACACTAGAACACTTCTCAGAGCATCTATTTCTGTTGCATGTTCCAGCCAGGAAAAAAAAAAAAAGCAAACAACAGAAGTCCTTTGGTTCAGTTGGATTCTTTCCTTGGTCTAGTTTATATTATAAATTACATATATCTTTAAATAATAAAATAGAGCCCTAATTCCACAAAATTTGAGAATCTTAGCGTAACCATTAGCGTACATTAAGTACATTGGTTCTTATTCTTCCCACTCTGGTTGGTTTGGAAAGTCATTCATGGTAATATAAGGGGATATTTTTTTTGTCCATTTACTGATTATTGTCTCTACTGGAAATAAGAATATAAGTCCCAGTAAACAACAATCATATAATCATATGAAAATAATGATATGGAAATAATATGTGAAGCAAAAGTATAAGTGAATGACAATTTACTACACTTCCTGAACCTTCATTAACTGAAAATAACTCTGTTAGTATGCATATCACAAAAAGATGAAAGAAAATAACACTTAGAATGGTTAATATACAAAAATCATTTTATAAAAGGTAATATAAGTCTTCTTATATCATACGATATGCCATCAACATTTCTTTCAGATTCCAGCTATAATTCCCTGATTTTATAATAGAAGCAATAAAAAACTATTTTGGTCCCAAATAGAAGCAAGATTCCAGTACACTAAAACAAAAAGGAAAAGAAAATTATTTACCTCAACTTCAATTTTCAGTGTTCTTTCTTTTCATAAGCCAGACTATGTGAGATTCCTCAAAGAGCTATTCCCTTTCTGTTTCCCTGACTCTTCACCTTATAGCTATTCCTTTACACAGGCTGTTCTGTTTTCTGATAGCAATCTTTTCCTTGCTCAACTTGATAGATATAAACCCTAGGCAATGTTAAAAGGCATTGCCTCTTATCTTTCCACCTTTCATTCTACCATTCACTCTCCATCAAGCCAGTGATGAGTCCTTAGTGTACGATATATATCAATTTCTTACAACAGCAACAAAAAAAGTTTAACCCTTACAGAAAGCCTAGTAAAATATATTTTAACAAAATTTGATTATTAATTGCTAATATAGATTGTGATCCTGCAATCACTTACCCTAGAGTATTAAAAATATCTCTGTGTGTGTAGATAACTCTACTTGTAGGCAAAATATGCAAAATATGTAGTTCTCTATGAAAAGTGTTTATTGAATTCAACAAAGCACTCCCTGCTACCTCTTTTGCTAGAGATTTAGTGATAGAGCTTGCTCTAATTGTCAGTGCTGAAAGAGGAGTTTGGGTGTATGAAAATATACAGACTTCTGCTGGGAACAAGAGTAATGTAATCAATGCCTCCACATCTCTCTTCTTACCAGATGCACCAAACTCTGCAAACTTCTCCAGAAATCTCTCGCCCTCTCCCATTCTTGACACATCTGCCTTCTTCAGTTTTCAAAGCATAACCCTCCTGTGTGTCACTGTTTGGGCAACTTCTACTATTCATGAAGACATTCTTCAGGCAAGATAAATACAGCTTCAAAGTACAGAGTAACTATTTATTGCCTGATACACACAGATAGCTGAGAATAACAATCTACTGTGCTAAGCATTAGTAGGTTCACCATTCCCGCTAAGGCACCCAATGAATCTTTGTCGGCTAGGTAGTCGTTGTTCAGATGGTAAAAATTCAGAATCTGCTTCTTCTTGAAACTGAAATGATCTCTGATGCTGCTCTGCTGTTGTATTGAAATTATTCCCTCCTCCATTAGAATTCTATACATTTCACTTGGTTTTTTCTCTTAAACCTTGAAATTTTATTTCAACAATCTTACGTTCACCAGATTCTTTTTTTTTTTTTGTCTTGCTTAATCTATGTACTTTCTCAGAATTTATAAATTTGCTCAGAATTTACAGGAGCCTGTTATAACAGTCCATCCTTAGAAGTCCTTCAGGAGTATTTCTTATAAACACAGATTTCTGCACCAAAGAAATTATTTAAAAGGTAGATATCTTTGATATATTATGACAAGTAATGATTTATTTCCTTCTTTCATTTCCTCCTTTGCAAAAAATAATTATAAAGCCATACATTTTCAATATTGCAGGAATATGTTAATTATACTTCCATTCTTCTTTTAGCAAGTTAAGCATGACATGTTTGCTTGGAATGCATTTTTAAAAATTGCTTAGTAAAATTACAGAAGGAAATGCAGCTGAAAAATGATATAGGAAATGATCAACGTCACCAGTATACTAACTTCCGGTATATTATCAACTCTTGCAAAGATGCGCTGGTATTAAAATAACAAAGTTTTTCCCTGGTGTCTCTTTAAAATCAGTGAAGTGTACCAAAAACTGAACTACAAAAGTATGAGGTAGTGTGATTCTCCATCACTTGCATTGTATGTGGAAGAATAGTTGACATTTGTTTCATGAACCAACAGCCAATGAAATTACTGACAACATTGCTAGTACTAACAAACAGGGATATATGATAACATCAATTCTTGTGTAGAGGCAGAGTGCATGATTCTTTTAGAAAGTTTACTTTAACTCAAAGGCATTGAAAACTCTGATTAAAAAAATGTAAATAGTGAGAGCATATCTCTTGAGAACAGAATAATTTAAATGAAAACATTTTTAAGACTTCAGATCATCAAACCACATGGGTTAATCACTCTAAACTAATAACTATACTCATTAATTCAGTTAACAAATTAACGTGGTTAAGCTTGTCCTATAAAATTGGTGGGTTTGGATCTAAATTTCATAGGGATGAAGTTGCTTCCTGTTTCCTTCAACACACAGCTGTGACAAAAACCCACAATACTGCTACATAAAAATAGGGATTATTAGAAGTATTTATCTGAAATATTCACTTATTTACTTCACAAATCATCCATAAAATCTTATGAAATTTGACAACATTACGTGAAAGTATATATTCTACTTGTTCTTTGTACAATGTTGAGAAACAGTTTGCTGCTGGTATTTCTGTTTTGACATCAGTCACTGTAACTAGGCTGTAAGTATGTTGAACTTTGCTGAAAAACGTCATCTCCTAATTCTGGAGTGGATGGGGTGGGTGTCTATCCTAAGCCTACAAAAGTTAGTGGAACTCTACTATGTCTTACCATGGATTGAGTCCTGATTTCTCCCAGGAGTCCTATAGAGAGTTTGGAGGTGCTTTCTTTGGTTTTGGTTTAGGTTTTTTGTTGTTGTTTGGGTTTTTTTTAGAAATATAATTAAATTTTTCTGATAGTTATGCTTTAAACACTCTATACGTAGAAAGTAAATACTTGAAAAGCACAAACTCAGCTGAAAACCCTCTATGTAACTCAATTAATATTTGTTACTTGAATTAAAATATTCACAGAACTCCTGCAGTTATGCATCATGAGGAGAAAACATGCCTGAGGGAAAAGATATAATTTACTTTCAATGTGTCCCAACTGCCCACTACACTTTAATGCACTGACATTCACCTAAACTAACCTTTCTTAAATGAAAAATGCTAAGTTATGTCTAAATTTTACAATCTCAAATGAATCTAAGTAAAAAAAAAAGTAGCTGATGGAGGAAAAAACTTTCCAGCACAGAAGCTTATACAACGCTTAAAAAATAAAATTATAATTAAAAAACCTTTAAGATGCCCGGATTCTAGCTGACAAATAAGAGATCATTATATTGTAAAGTAGCGTAAACCAAAAGCTTTTTAAAGAAAAAAGTCTAGTAAAAACTACAGCTCAATAATGGTTATCCATACATGATAGACTGTTAAGGGACCATGAGGTCTGTTGTTATGCTATGCTATCCATATGCAAAGTAACCATTCTTCTGCTGAGAACTAAAGATTTTCACAGCCTTGGGTACCAAGTTTACTTCAGTAAAATCAGAGAAGAAAAATGAGCTATGAAATCCAGTTCACCATTGTTTTTTTTCTTTTATCACTTTTGCATTAAAGGGAGTAAGGGTCTTCTTGCATACTGGATGGAGAATCCTTTTTGTTTGTTTCTCAGGTATAATCAACAGCTGATAATAATTTCTGCTTTTAGTTATCTTGGCTAACAAAAACAAGACAACCAGATGCCAGATGTAAACGAGTTCTCAAATTTATTTTTTATTCCTCATTAATACAAATTGTTGATGCATTAAAACTGAGTTATAAGAAAAGTTAAGAAACAGAAATAGATATGATAAAACCAAAGATATGTGAGAAAAGCTCTGTGACTTCCTAAATGTGGAAGCAAATAAACTGTTAGTTTTCTTAGACCTAAAGAAACTAAAGTTCTATGTATTTCAGCAGATAAGGGTGTTTTCTTTGAAGAAGAGGATTAAATGTTGGGATATCAACCTGCTGTAGAAAACAGATAAAGATAAATATCCATTTATACACCATGCTTTCTGTAAGCCTTATTGCTTGAACAGCCACAAATGCAGTTGTTAATATCAATAGCAAATGTTGATGAGACCCCTTTGAGCCTTCTCTTCTCTAGGCTAAACAGTCTCAGCTCTCTCAGCCTTTCCTCATATGTGAGGTGTTCCAGTTCCTTAAACATCTTGTGGGCTTTTGTTAGACTCATTCCATCTCTCTCTTGCACTGAAAAGCCCATATGTCCACACCTCTCTCTTGTACTAAGAAGCCCAAAACTGGACACAGGACCGCAGGTGTGGCTTAACCAGTTCTGAGTAGTGGGGAAGGATCACTTCCGTTGTCCTGCTGGCAATACTCCTCCTAATGCAGCTTAGGGTACCATTATCCTTCTTCGTGTCAAGAGCACATTGCTGTCTGATATTCAGCCTGGGTACTCCAGGAATAGCTGCTCATCAGCTTCCGTGGAACTGAGGTGAGGCTGACCACCCTGTAGTTCACTGGGTTCCCCTTCTTGTCCTTCTTGAAGATGGGGATGACATTTGCTTTTCTCCAGTCTTCAGACACTTCTCACAGTTGGCATGACAGGTAAAAGATTATCTAGAGTGTTCTGCTCATGACATCTGCCAGCTCGCTCAGCACTTGTGGGAGCATCCTATCAGGGCCAATAGGTGCAGTTTGATTAAACATTCCCTGACCTGATCCTCTTTCACCAAGGATACATTTTACCTTGCTCCAGCCTTTCCCACTGGTCTCTGGGAGCTGGGATCCCTGAAGGCCACTGTTGCTAATAAAGACCTCCTGATATTTTTGCCTGACATCCTGTTTATGGTGTTGGACTAACCTTGAGCTTGGAGGACATGATCCTTGAATATTAATCAGCTTTCTTGGGACCCTATTCTCTCCAGGGGAATTCTTATGAGCAGATCTTTGAAGAGGCCAAAGTCTGCTTTCTTGAAGTGCAGTGTTGTGAGCTTGCTTTTCACCCTCTTCCCTGGCCTCAGAATCCTGGACTCCACCATCTCATGGTCACTGCAGCCAAGGTTGCCTTTGATCTTCACATTTCCAATGAGCCCCTCCTTGCTGGTGAGTATGAGGTCCAGCAGAGCATCTCTTCACATTGGCTTCTTAACCACTTGGAGGAGGAATTTATCATCAATGAACTACAGGAACCTCCTGGATTGCTTATACCCTGGATTGCTTATGATGCTATTATGATCTTTAGTTAGATAACATTCTCGTAGCTAAGGCACCTCTTAAACCATTGTTGTTGTCTTCCTACTAATAATGAAAATAAAAAAATATATTAATTACAGTGAAATAATTGGGTTTGAAAAAAAAAAATCTAATACATTTCATATTTCCCGCTTCATTCCATAGTAGCAATTTACAGTGCTACACAGTTCTGTAATGCAGTTTGTTAGGTATTTTTTTTCTCCATTTACAAAGATCAAGACCATTCAAAGAATCTACTTCACATTATACTCCCTTTTCTAGTTTTTATTTTTCTTTTATTCAGTTGCCTTTTATTTACTGTCTGAAAGACCTCACATAAAATATCCACAATACCAGCATGTTTTAGTTTGTTATATGTTTTGCTTTCATGTGTTTTGGATTTATTTGTTTCTGTAATAGGACATTTTTAACAAATCAAATTAAGTATGCATTATTCACTTTTCCCATTTCTTGTACAGCAAACATTTCATCAGCAGATTAAACAGTTAATTTGCCTATCTCTGAAGATGTGTTGCATAATTAGCACAGCAGATCTTCAATTAAAAGGTTTTCAGTTATTATAAATGATGTTTTTGTTCCCTAAAAATTCAATTAAACTACATTCACTATCATTAATATCTCTTAACTTATCTTGTTCTGAATAGAAAACAAAATCATTCTGGAGACAGCTTTTATTAATAAGAAACTGGAAAACAATCAGATGTCAAATTCAGTCTGTAAGGGACTAGAAACTTGTCTCAACATTGTTGGCAGGACAGTTTAACTACCGAAGCCGGATCACCACGACAACCGAGTGGGACAGTTCAATCACCACGGCAGCCCAGTGAGCCCTACCCGACAGGAACTTGTGTGTTGTTGTCTCAGAGCACACGTCCTCTGCGCATGCGCCTGGGCCCAGGGTTGACTGACAACACTGGGGGAGTGGGGTGGGGTGTGGTCCTAGGACCCTCTAGAACTTTCTAGCACCCTCTAGTGACAGTACTGAGCATGTGCCCCACCGCCAAGTGGGAGGTGTGGGTTTGCAAAACAGTTATTGACTAGGCAAGAGGACAACGCTATAAAAAGGGGAAACCAGTGGAGACCATGAGGAGCACTCTGGAATATTCTCCTCACTGGATTTGAAAATACGCTGGACGGACAGGACGCTGCAGATCTGTGGTGGCAGATATCGCAACTCTCTTTTGCTTTCTCAATTATTCTCTTTCTCTCCTTTTCTCTTGTGTATTTGTTGTTGGCCAAATAAAGTGACTTGGCACTTGACACCGTTTGGAGTCTTAGTTCTGCTTCTGAGACCATAAAAGGAACCTAGTCACGATAAAACATGGGAGTTAATCAGAAGTTAAGCCCAGCTGCCCCCACCCTCCCAGAATTATCTGAGGTTGTTTGGAAAGCAAGGAGGATTAACCTCTG
Source organism: Phalacrocorax aristotelis (assembly GCF_949628215.1). Taxonomy (NCBI): domain Eukaryota; kingdom Metazoa; phylum Chordata; class Aves; order Suliformes; family Phalacrocoracidae; genus Phalacrocorax; species Phalacrocorax aristotelis. The sequence continues at coordinate 49,519,534 of NC_134276.1, forward strand.
CCAAATTGTTCAACCCAAGAGTGGATCATGACACAGTCTTTCACAGAAAAACATAGGAATATAAGAATGAATTCGAACAAATTACAAATTGTACAAAGTTCATGAACTCAAAGCTTGCCCTAGATTTTTGAAATTTAAGCATGCTTTTAGAAGGATGCCTTTAAGGATTGTTTTCTTCAGTGAAAACACTGCCTTAGCTTTCACTTTGGAGTGACATCGACAAATCAGGACAGCAGAGGACAAAACTTAAAGACAGAAAGATATATGAATGGCTATGGGCAAACATTTTAGCTAGAACTTGACTTTATAAACATTGCAAGGAAACAGAAAATGTATTATAAAACCTGTTCAAAGAGTTCTATTTCCAGATTTTATGTAAATCTGGAAATTACCTTTTCTCCTAATACAATTTGCGTGATAAATCAAAAAAGTACTTGCTATTACTACTAGAATCTTGCACAAGTAATAAAACCCACTGATAGGACATGGAATCTGCCTCCCATCAGTCCATCTCTCTGCTCCCACTTCTCTCCACTCTAGTCCCTTTAGTTGTACCACCAGTTCCTCAGTCCCAAGTTTTGCATTGTTTATTTTTTCTGTAATTACTACTGATTTCACTTCAGTGTGTAATACAAGAGTGCTACAAAGAGATGTAACACTCTATAGGATAGGTCTAGCAAACAGTACTAGAAAATTCAGTGAATGATAGAAAATCTGAATTTTCCATTCCAGAAGATTGTACTTGGTAAAATGGACCTTTTAGTATCCCTCTCTCCCTTGTTTATGGTCAGCATGTTTGAAAAAAACAAAACAAACCACCTCTAAAACTTTAAAAACCTATTTTTAACCTCAGTTAACCAGGAAGGCAGACCAGAGACATAACTCTCCTTCGGAGCTTATTTTTTGTATGTAAATATTTCCATTTCTATTGATATCAAAGCAAAAAATAATTAAAAGTTCATCTTTCTATAGCAAATTTCAACCTGAAACCCCAGTAGTTTTAGACTTGTATGGTAAAAGAAACTATTTTGATCATTTAGTCTCATGCACATTACGGAGAAGTGCAATTCCTTCAGCCAGACCATAAATCCCATTCAGGCTAACATAATACGGATTCACTGGGTCTGATTCCATCCATTTGGGTCACTCCAACAAGCTTCACTTATTGCAAGAAGCTAGAAAAAAGAAGTATACCTGCACCTTAAGTTTAGAAGATCTGATAGGAGTCCAGAAAACGGACATCTTCCTTTAAGTGCTTTTGACACTAACTGTTATGTGAGTGGCTTAGGAGTCTGTGCGGCAAGAATAGATGCAGCAGATAAAATTGCTTTTAATCCACTGATTTTTTGCATGTTTAGGTCCATTACATTTAAGCATGTTTTAAACCTATTAAAATTAATGGATAACAAATGTTTTTAAATGTTTTGCTGAAGGGGGAAGATTGGTGAACCTTAGTACCTTAGGTACTTCTTTTTTCTCTGCACAATGCTTAAAATATTTTCTAATATAGATTAAAATCACAGTCCTTCAGAATACAATAATAGCAAATTGGATATAGTGAACTTAAGCTGTTCTTATTTTATGATAATTCCCGTTTTAATAACAATATTTATTGCAAAAGCATCCACATTTAATATAAATACAAAGAACATTGAAGCAATTGTAATATGATTAACATAGAACTAACAATGAAGCAATAGTAATACGATTAACATAGAACTGTTTTCTTTGGGTTATTGTGAGCTATGGTCAATTAAGTAAATCCATTGCTATCTGTTAATCAGAGGTTCAGTATGCTTAACAAAGCCTCAAGATTTAACAGTAAGATAAACCAAACGTGCTTACCCAAATTCTGCTTTTAGATAGGTAGGTAAGCAAGCCAGCCAACTGAAAACTGGAGCCAAACCAACAGTATAATATGCCCTACTATAAACAATTTCTAACACCAATATGTGCACTGTGTGTTTCTCACCAAATGAAGAAAGCTGGAAGCAGAAAGAGCAGAGGAAGTTGTTAATTCCTTTTCTATAGCTGTAGATCACAAACCCAGAGTGTCTGTGTTTGCTTATAAATTTACAGGTATGGAGGAAACTGGTAGCTTTGTTTACTGATTTTACTCTAATACTTCAAAAGCTAAACTGAAAGTTTAAAGTATATTTCCCGTGATTGTTGTAAGACCATTGTGAAGCTGCCCTCAGCTTCTGGTTATATTCTCAAAAGTCAGAAAGACTTAGCACCTCTCAGGAGGACGTCTCTGCTTTCATTCGTGGAGTGAGATAACATGCTGTTAAACCTACCTTTTTACTCATTGCTTTCCAAGTAAACCAGACTTGGATTTGTATGCCCTAGCTGAGCTAGGACTCTAATGAAGTGCCCAGTCAGGTAATCAGATATAACACATACCAGAAGAGAAGTCTAAACACAACTATAGTTTTTACTTGGCTTCGTTTCTCAGTCTCACTGAATCCTAGGAGACAGGCAGGCATGTCCCTTCTTGGGTGATAGAAGCTCTTGATATGGATGGACTGCGTTGTATGGGAATATGCAACTTTTCAGTAAAAAAAAAAAAAACAACTTGGTCTAAGTATTCCTAGAATAAATGAGTTGCTGAGGTTATTTTATCACAGTTTGTACAGGGTACCCTAAATTATGCCTAAATCCCATTTTATGTACTTACTATCTTTTTTCTGTCAAGATTCCTGAAAGGATACTTTCTTTACCAAAAGAGTTTACTGGATAAACAAAGAATTTTTTTTTTTCCTAAAAGTGATGGTTCTTTATTAAATTTACTGTTAAAATGTTTTTTATCTTAATGAGTAGCATTATACCGTATATTTATTTTAAAACCATAACATTGTATAATGTATGTCACAGGGAGTTTCATAATCCATTAAAAACATAAAAAGGCAAGTTTATCTTTAAGCACAGAGAATAAGAATGTAGGAAGATTAATCTTAACACAGCTGCTAATACTTTCCAATTTTTTACAATAGAAAACTAGATCTTGAGGTAGCATGTAGTGGATTCTTGAAATCCACTAAACTACAGTAATTTAAGACAGTCAATGATCTGGCTTAAAGATCAGAACTGTATTGAATTTTTTAAAAAATATTGGGCGATTATTAAATTTATCTTTTTAATATGCTAGAAAGCATATATGTACAGTATATTTAATTGGACTTTATATAATTCATGGGAGAGCATTTTACTGTATTCAGAATTCCCTGGAAATATTTTCTCACCAAAACCACAGTGAACAGAAAACAGTGGGAAAATCTATTGTACTCTTTTACATCAGTGTATGACAGAGCTAGCACATTTATTGTTTTTAATTTCTCATTTAGTATAAAAGAATTTTGACCTCTTTTCCAAATATGAAAAAAGATTTTTTTTTTTTTTATTTGAGAGTGCTATAATCTTGTTAAATTAAGAAATGAATGGTTTTAAACTTCATAATGGAGCTTTTAGGTATTCACACTTTAGTGATATTTGGATATGACGAGTTTCTAGGAAAGTCTGTCTGTTTAAGCACTCTTAAAGTTGTTTTCTCAGCCTATACTTTCAGCTGTGTTTGTAAAAAGTGACTTGTGTTTATGAAACCTTCTGTTTTGATGCTCAGCTTTGCATAGATTTTGAACAGGCTTATTAAGATATGTTCAATAACCTGACAGCTGGGCTTTCTTCAGCAGCCTAAACATAGGCATAAAGTAACTTCTGAGATGATCACCTACAAACCATAACCTTTAGAAAAACTGGACCTTCATTTTTTGCTTTTTCAGGACTAAAAGCTCAAACTGTTTGGGTTAGCACAGATATAAACATTTCTATAGCCTAATAAATCAAAGTATATGTACTTCATGAAGTGTTAAGACAGCCTGATCATCATCAGTTGGACTGCATTTAAATAATACAATTTCTAAAATTTCCTAGAACTTCCAGGATTAAGGTATTACTTCCTGGCCAAAGGGAAAACTGGATAGTCAGGATGACGGCAACATATTTGGTAGAATCACAGAATCACAGAATGGTAGGGGTTGGAAGGGACCTCTGGAGATCAACTTGTCCAACCCCCCTCCTTGAGCAGGTACACCCAGAGCAGGGGGCACAGGAACACATCCAGGCGGGTTTTGAATGTCTCCGGGGAAGGAGACTCCACACCCTCCCTGGGCAGCCTGTGCCACTGCTCTGGCACCCTCACAGGAAAGAAGTTTTTCCTCATGGTACTCCAGCATGCACTGCTGGGTGGAAAGTTCAGCAACACAGAAAACATGTATTCACATAATTAAGCTTTACAACAGAAGATCAGGTCTGATTTTTTCCCTTGCTTGTTAGAAGGTACTAGATTTTGGCTAAGCTTATTGCACTATATTTTCCTCTATCTATTCCTCTTATTTGGATGGTTTTGGTGAGTAAAAACATGGTCAATGGGTTTTTGTGTTCAAATAAATGTATGTTTTAATAGATGTAAATACCAGTACAGGAAGCCTGAATATTAAGCTGGGTTTTTTGTTGCTTTTGTTTTTTAGTACACTGACATCAGAAGCTGTTTTATTATCCCACAGTTGCATCTGAACTCTCCTCATAACTTGAAAAGGAATCAAATTAAAAAGATATTGCAATAACAATTCCATAATGAGAGACATGCTAGTAACAAGTCATAAGGAAAGTACAATGCATACATAAGTATATATGTACATATAGAATCATTTAGGTTGGAAAAAACCTTTAAGATCATCCAGTGTACATACTCGCATTCACACATATACATTACTATAACTCAAATCTCTGGGGGCTCTGAGAAGTAAGAATAAGCATAACAAAGAATGTATTATTTTGAACCGTAAGTGGAAAAACATCCTCCAGTATCCATTAAGATACTGCATCTTAATGCTTCTTAAAAGATAATTAGCTATCCTTTCACAGGTGGCCAGGCTAACTGAGAAAGTATACTTTGATGGATGGTCCACAGAATGGTTGTATTAATAAATTGAAGAAAATATAACCTTCAGTGGGAAAACCAATTAACCATTATATAAGGAACACAAAATTTAACCATGGAAAGAATGCATCAAGGTAGACTATAAATGTACACGTGAGTTGCCTGAAAATTACATGTATAAAACTAACTCACACACTTTTCTTCAGAAGCAGGTATGTGAAATCAATCACTGGTTTTCTGTATTGATACAAAGCTTAGTATTATTTGATTAACATTAAAGAAAAGTACATATTCTAGCCCTTTTATTTAGCCTGATAGGCTGCCTTTAAGGCCTGGTTGCCCTTTGGATGCAACTCTAGGACATGTGCTATGCCATTCCCCTGGGTCCAAGCACTTTCCTGCTGTGCAGGTTGTGCCCTGGTCACAGCAAACTGCAGCCCTCATCTGATCAGTGCCTCTGGGTTCACTGGGTGCTGTTACCTTGGCCCTGACCAGCAATCCTGGGACTGTGTCTGACCCTGCTTCCCCTCACTGGACCCGTTCCTGACTCTCACTCACAGGACGACGTCCTGGCCTGATGTCCACTCACGCCTCAGGGAGGTGCCCAGTGCCTGGGCTGGGTGCCCTGGTGCCCTTGGCTGCCCTGACAGCCCCAATGCAAGAGCCCACAGTTCCCAGGGCCTTGGTCCCATGGAGCCACCGACTTGCACTACGCCCAGACATTGTCTTTCCTTGTGCACGGATCAGGTTTTGTTATAGTTTGAAAGCAACAACTACTCTGGAGGACATAGTCACAGCATGTCACTTTTTGTGTACCAAATATCAAATAAAGACATAAAATAATAACAGTGTCTAATCCATAACTGCTATGCCTGGTATAATTATTTTCCTATTTTCTTCAATGAGAACAGGCGTTTATCAGAAAAACAAAGGTAGAAGTAGGTGAGGCAAAAATTTCAAGAAAAAAAAAAATCAGAGAAGACAAGTGGCTTAAGTGACATGATCATGTACTCTGGGATGAATCAGGTGCTTAGAAAGAAAAATTATCAGTATTTAATAATGTGAATATATAAATAATAAAATAAGTTTAAAGATACTTAACAAAGTCAGCACTTTGGTCATAGTAATTCACCAGTTATATAGTTTATATTATACATTTAATAATCAATATTTAGTAATAAAATCAGTGTAGTAATAATTTTAAAAGAATTAAACTAGTGGAAGTATTTTATGTATGATACCAAATTTGCTGGTTATTACTTCTTGATTTTTCAATTAATCTTCAAAAACCCACATTCACTTAAAAAAAAGAAATGCTTTCTTTAGCATCTGTCTGGTTTAGTTCACCTGATGCCTAGAATTTTTTTTATTTGTGATGAAGTAAAATATTATTTGGTTACAAAACCACAGATTCTCTACAAGAAAATACAACTGTAATCCCCTAAACATACCAAGTTCAAAAAATAAGAGACTCCTACTCATAGCTGCAGGTGCCTTTTAGCTTATGTTTATTTTTCAGATGAAAAATTCCTCTCTCAACTTTGTCTTTCATAATCACGCTGCTATGCCTTTTTTTTCATTCTCTGTTTTTCTCTGTCTTCTTCTCTTATAATCCCCTGCTTCCCCAAACTCTTAAATTGTTTGGCAGTAATTTACCAATCTTTTTCATAAAGAAATATTAATATTATCTGCTTCAACATTTTCTGTGGTATTTTTGCTTTGGATAGATACTTTTACTGGTGAAAATATTAGGTTTCATGTAGAATATGTCTCATATGTTTATTCTGAATGAGAGTTGCAGTTTTTCCTACTAGCTTCAAAATGCTTCAACCAGCCCCATCCATTTTTTTCCAGCACAACATTATTTTAAAGAGACATGTAATTGTGTTGCCTTTTGAAAGCATTGTAAATTATGCACAATCAACAAAGCTATTATGTGACACTGCAGAATGTACAACTAATGAAAATGTAATCACCAGACCTTATCATTTTAGCTGAAGTTCTAATTTAATAATACAGTTTCATATCCCCAAGAGCTTTCTAACATTTATTTATCATGCCAATTTCCATTACCTAATCCAAAATAATTGTGTTGATTCTCCTAAATTATACTAATAGCATCCTGAAAAGGTCTACAGTTTCAAAAGGTTTATGACAATGTACACATATACATCACATTAATATGTACACGTTGTAGTATACCTCATTAACAAAGGTTTTTAGAATTTATAATATAACCTTGAAGAAGTACTATTCTGTGACCAGGCAACAGATTAAATTGGTTTCTTACCTCCATAAGACAAAAACTGCATCAGGAGCACTGCATTTTCATCTACTCTCTTCACTTCAGGTAGTTGCTCATTCACAATATGATTTTCATTTCTTCATGTCCCACTTCTGAAACTCAGTTCAGTTTGACACTTAATACTTTATTTTACACTTATAAAATCAATGGCAAGGAACCACAATAGTTGTGAAAATATTTCATGCATATTGCAAGACTTGGCCTTAACTGCAGAAAGGCCTTGCAGACAGAATCTCCTTTTCATGCGACTCCCACTGCCTGTTGGAGCAGGGAGAAAGATGGAAGTCAGCTGCCAGTGAGAAGGGTTGAAAGTAGTTTGTTCTGAAAACACAGAGAGCTCTGGTTTGAGTCCCTTCACCTTCCACATACACCTTGAATACACAAAAATCTGAACATTTCTAAACACGCTTGACACTACTTTCCATTCTGACATTAATGTACAAAACAAAAATGCATTTTGCTAAAGGAACTCGGGCACAGAATAAAGAAGAAAAATTCACTAGTAATAAATTCACAATATTTATTGAAGCATTTTATCACATTTTCACTTTATTTCTAAGCATTAAGCTTCACTCTTGATGCATAGCTATATTGCTAGCCCCTCCTACTTTCCTTTTCCCAAGCTGCAACATCCTCATTCATTCTTGTGTTAAATGGGGATGAAAAATGCAAACAAGTCATCAGATTCTCCAGCTCCTAAGGGAACTTTCTTCCCATCTGCCTTTGGTTATATACTGGTTAGAATCTTATTCAGTGTAGCATAGAAAGATTTTCACAGATGTCCTCTGTAGCTTGAAGAGGACATCTAACCGCCAACTCAAGCTGCACTATGTATTGTTCAGCGCTTCCACAGTAGCTACTAAATCACCAGGATGACAAGAGCTTTTTGGAGCTCTAGGCTAAGCAAAGCACCCCAGCTTATTTTACCCTTATTTAACTTCAAATCTCTACATAGGCTTCTCTGTTTAAGTGATTGTTTACTCTTTGCAGGACATTGATGTATGTCTTCTTTTCATTATCAATGGCAATGCTATTTAAGCTGTGCAAAGCTCACAACACAGATTAGCTTGGCTCATATCTTTCTCCTAGTTAAACATCTCTAATAGTTGAAATGTAAATTATGTCTTTGCCTCCCAAAATAAGATGCCTGAAGGTAGTTCCCTGTTAGTGACATGTCTTCCTGCGCACCAAGTAAGAGTGTTTCAGTTTACATTTATAAAAGAAGACCCTTTTCAGCACAGATCCATCCCCAGACTAGTCTGTTCATGTTAAGTACTTTAATTCAGTAAGGCCATGGACATGAGCGTTAAGAACAGGTTAAAAAAAACAGAAACGGGCAAAAGTGATTACACTTTTCAGTACTGGGGTCATAAACAGCATTCAGCTAGTACCAACACACAACTCTTTTTTTTTTTTTAAAGGGCTCTTTAATGAGCAGGTGCTGAAGACGTTTGTTTAATATTATAGCAATAATTACATTACCATTCTATGTTTTGTAATAATTTTTCTGCCTTTGGCATGATATATTCATAAAACATGACATACGTTCCACAAAAATGTAGGGAACAATAATAAAATAGCAAAAGTGAAGAAAGAGAAAGCTTTATGTTCCGTTAACAGCTATCAACTGCCTCAGCTGCTTGTTTACTTGCATTTCATGTAATTCAGAGGAATAAAATGCTAGAGATCATATAATAGAAAGCATTTCAATGTCTGTTATTCTGTTCCGCTCATCTAGTACTGCATGGTTTAGCTGCATTATTCAGCTTTTCGTTATCTTGTATTATCTATAGCTCTAACTGATCTCAAGTTCAAGGGACAGAGAATGAAAATGTATGACGTGCAGACATCATTTCACCTAACTTTTTTGTTTCCACTTGTCAGGAATTCTAGAGACTAAATCCAACATACTTATGTGTACTAGAACAGGTCATTGACTGTAAGCTGGGGCACAACAGTAAATCTGTACTACTTTTATCTACTCTTGACATAATCATCTCTCACATAAAAAGATGCAATTTATCAGACACAGCAGGGGTGAAATTGGCCATTAGATTTTGCAGACTTCTCTTTAGATTTCTTTAAAAACAAGCCATCATGCCATAACTGTAATCAAATAAACCGTTTCTAAAGGAATTGCTTGTATTTTCTTCTCAACTTGTCTTTCTACAAGTGCTTTTGTTGCCTCCACAGACATTGGTAGTGATCTATACAAAATGTTTTTGTCAATGTCAGGTATGATAGAAATTACCATACCTAGGCACTACTTTTGTGCACAGAAATTCTTGTAGAGCAGAACAGAATATAAACTGTATATTCCTTCTTTCCAAACACAGTTAACTCTCAGTTGTGTAGAATAACCTAAGAAAGTGACACCTGAATTTTTAAAATTGCAGAAACTAAAAACATATATAGATAAGCAAGAAAGATTAAGGAAAACAATAATAATAATAAAAAAATCTAGGTGAAAGTTTTGATTATGAAGTATTATGGCTCCCAGAGCTGGATCTGAACTCAGCAGTCAAGTCCAAAGAATGTAACCACAACCCCCCATTCTCCATCCCCTCTGCACCACTCGGGGAAGGGTAAGTTAGGCGAGTTGGGAATGAAAGGGTGAAGTCGAGACTGGGAAGAAGGGTGTGTGGGGAGGCAGTGTTTTAGTTTTTGTCTTTGCTTGTCACCATCCTACTCTTTTATTTGGCAATAAATGAAATTTTCCCCAAGCCCAGCCTGTTTTGCCCATGATGGTCATTGGTAAGTGGTCTCCCTGTCTTTACCTCAACCCATGAGCTTTTACATCCTATTTTCTTCCCCATCTCTTGTTAGGGAGGGGGAGTGAGAGAGCAGCTGGTGGGGGTATACCACAGCAGTATACCGAAGTTTGTGCTGGCAAAATTCATAACAATAAGTATCTGTAGAAATCTTAAGTAATGCATAACTCTACTGATATTATTTTGGAAATGGTTCATTTTCTACAGTGACTTTCTCATATTCTGAATCCCTGTTATTTTCCTGAGCTTTCTTTATATAGAAGTAGAGCACCTCAAACTGATATTTTGCTCAGACATTACCCCCTAAATACATCAATACACACAAGATTGAAAAAGTTTAAGAAATACAATGTATAGGTAAAACAAAGATGCCCCATAAATTTGGCAAGCTGTTTCTTTAGAAGTAAAAACAATCAACCAAACAAACAAAATTTTATTCCCTCCCCCACCCCTAAAAAATTCCCGCGACAGACTTGGCTGTTATGTAATTCCTCCTCCTAGGGATGTGGCCTGTCTTCTAGTGTGGTAGATATTAGGGTTGCTTAAAGAAGCCAAATTTCCAGAAGCAATCCTTTCATATACAGAGATCTGACAGAGTAGAAAGTCACATGCAAACTTTTTAAGTGAGTAAGATTCAATATAGGAAAAAGACCTCTCCAGCAACATGGATGAGACAGCACGAAGGGAGAGTCCTGTTTTCAGGAAAAGAGTATGAAATCTTGACCTGCATGAAATCAGTTAAAGAAAACACTCATATCAAGGCTAATGTAACTCTTCCAACAGATCAAAGAACAAACAAGTAGACTGCTGAATTATTTAATTGATGGGGCAATGAGGCCACACAGAGACACGTAAAGTGCAGTCATACCATGGAATCCACCTGACAAGCAAAAAGACTAATAATACTCAAAATATCTAAGAACTTTGTATAAATAATAAAGACTTCTACAGCTAAATTAACCGGAAGAAAAACTAATGGAGGGATGGAACAAAAACAATCTGCAGAAGGAAATTTTTTTTGTTTTGGCAGGTTATTCCTTAATTTTCTGCTACAGGATTCCTTGAACATCTTGTGTTGCTGTTACATGGTTATGATGAGAGATAAGGTCCTGGTAAACATGTGAAACAAATATATTAAAGATACATTAAGTTATAAGTCAGCTTTATTTAACACTCAATAAAGCAAGATAGCAAATATTAGAGGAAAAAGCTCATGAAGGAGGAAATTAGATCTGTGGGTACATCCACAAAAATTAACTTTAAACACAAACATGGCTTCTTTGTCTGAGGTCTGCTGACATTGGATGGCTCAAGCCTCTATAGCAAAACTCTCTCCGGTCTTCTCTCAAATAGAGTGGACAAAACTATGTTGTGTACCAGGATCTGTCCTGTGCTAGCTCCTGAACAGTTTTTAAGGTTTGTTTAGGAGAATACTAGCTGGTACAAGCTGAAACCTTTAGGTTCATGCCAACAAGTGAAGAGTAGGGACAGTTGTGAGGCAGTGCTCAGGCTTGCACTTTGGCAGAGTTTGGTTTACTAGTAGAGGTACAGCATGCAATTCTCCTATGAAATAAACTCCTCCGGGCCAAAAACACCCTGATCCCTCAGTGTCTCCACACAGATCAAGAGCTGAAGCCCTTTAATTGATTCAGTACTGAGAGTACTTCTACAACTTCCGTTCTTATATAGAAATTAGCAGACCAATATTTGCAAACATTCATAAACTTCTGTCTTAAGTAGGATTAAGATCCCTTGGGTTAACCATGTTAGCAGCTTTTCAGGAAATAAAAAAATCTCTACATATCCATTACAGAGCCATAGCATGTTCTGAGATAAAATAATTATGACTCTCTTTTGCTTCTCTTTATTGCCTCTTAGGAGAAACTTGGTTTGGGTTTGGTGCTTTGGTTTTCGGTTTGGTTTTTTTTTTTTTGTGATTTGCTGAAAGATGTCCATGGACATAAGGTGTGTATAATGCAGGTGCAGAAATATGAAAACTAACAGAACTTATGCTGTCTAAGAGAGGATTCTTTGCTATTCCTTCACCACACAATCCTAGTGTGCTGGTTTTGGCTAAGAAAGTATTAATTCTTTTCACTGTAGCGCCTGTAGCAGTGAGGGACCTTTCCAGCGCCCCGCGCTCTGCCGCGTGGGCAGGAGGCCAGGGGGGCGGGGCCACAGCCAGGGCAGCTGACCCCGACTGGCCAATGGGGTGTTCGTTCCGTACCATGTGACGCCACGGCCAGTGCATTAACCGGGGCAGCTGGCGCACGGGGGTTGTTGCAGCTCAGGGACTGGCAGCATTGGGTTGGTGGGTGGCTGTGTCATGTGTGGGTTGTTTTGGTTGTTCACTTCCCTGCCCTGGGTTTCACCTCTCTCATTGTTTTCCTTTTCATTACATTATTGTTGCTGTTGTTATTGTTTTATTTTAATTATTAAACTGTTCTTAACGCAACCCATGAGCATTACCCTTCTGCTTCTCCCCCATCCTGCCAGTCGGGGAGTGAGTGAGCGGCTGTGTGGGGCTGAGTTGCTGGCTAAACCACAACACCTAGCTAAGATGTTGAGACTGTCAGTTAGAAATTTCTTAGCCCATAAACCAGCTCCTGGGCTGTTCTTCATCTAAGAAAATAACCTAGTCACACAAGTTGTCTAAGCAGTGGAAAGTCATATTATTTTTTAAGACCACTGTTAGTGGTTGAAATGTGAGTGCTCTGTAGCTCTATACCACAACATTACATCTAGATAGCTATCATCAACTAGAGAAACTAGTCTGAGTTTTAGTTAATAAAACCAGACTTTGCATTACTCATAGTTTTTTTTTTTCCATTTTGACCCACTTGACCTGGCAGCCTGTCAGTCAGATACTTTCTTCTTGATGTCTTAGATTTCCCATACTCCTCGCCCTCCAGGTCTTTAGAACCAGAATTTATTTCTGAAATGAAAGAATCAAAGGAATTTGTTACCATACCAATCACACAAGTCTAGGTTGTATCATGATTTTGTTAATTGAACGTTTGATCTGGTAAACTGTCTGAGGAGGAGGACAAAACTTTCCTCTTCATAAGATACCAGGTTTTTTTGGTTGGTTGTTTTTTTTAATTTTAATATGTTTACATCCCCACTCTTTCCTTAATTTTGGACAGATTTTCCAGTTTTCTTTCTTGTAACCCAGTGTTACAAATAATTTTGCTTATCTTATCTCTCTTTAAGCCAGCTAATAGATCCAGGCTGCAGTATTTTGACTGCAGATAGTGGTTTAAATCAATCTACCTATCTTAAAAGCAATGAGAATTAAATTTCTGGAATTGCTTTTTCTTACCACTATTTCTATAGTGAACATGGAATACCATAAATTTGCTTTCACCCTACCAGTATAATGCTTATGTTTCTCTGTAAGAAGTTTATGGGAAAGACTTGGAAATTTTAGAAATTTTATGAACTTTCTTGAGGCAAAATCTTTTTTTTTTTAATGTTTCCTTTCAATTTGCAAAAGAACCAGGGGAAGAAAAGGGACATCTCAAAGTGTGAATATTTTCATTTCACTCTCTTTTTGTCTTCTTTGTACTTCCGTAAGTTTAATTCTGTAACTGGGAAATATCTCTCAAGAGAAACTCACTCAAACCAGAATGTTGCCCCAATATATTTTAATTTCAAAAATATTTTCTTTAAGAAAATTTTGCACCTTTGTACGAGGCAGAAGTATAAAAAGGTGGATTCCTGCACTGAAAATCCATAAGGTGTAGACATCGACAAGAAAGTGAGCTGATGTACCAAGGAAAGAATTTTTCTTATATTTAGAGGGAAAGAAATAATGTATATGTTAAAGACACAAAATAACTCTTACTAGAGAATGACCTTAAGTGGTTGTAATCTATAGACTTTTCTAAAAAATCTGCTGAAAAACTTACTTATCAGCAAGTGTCTGCTCGAATGGTGCTCAGGAGTTCTTACCTGCTTCCCAAAGAGTGATCTCTGGAGTTTTTAACTAATGGATTGACTGAGAACTCATCCATTGTAATTTCTTTCTAGAATAACCCAAATTCCTGACTCTGTGTACTGGTTTTGGCTGAGAAGGGGTTAATTCTCCTCACTGTGGGGGTCAGCTACCTTTCCAGCTTCCCACGCTCTGCCGCGTGGCGTGGCAGGGGGGGCTGGGAGGGGCAGGGCCATGGTGGGGGCGGCTGACCCCGACTGGCCAATGGCAGGTTCATTCCATACCATGTGACACCATGACCAGTATATTGAGGGGGGGGCAGTGGCAGCGCGCGGGCGGCGCGGCGTCGGGTCGGCGGGCGGCGAGCGGCTGCGGCGCGTGCGGTTTGTTTTGGCGGTTCGTTCCCCCTCTCCCCTCCCTTCCCCCCTCCCCCGGGGCTTTGCGCCTCTCGTTGTTCTCCTTTACATTGCATTTCTACTGTTGTTTCTTTTAATTTTCATTATTAAACTGTTCTTATCCCAACCCACGAGCGTTACCCTTCTGATTCTCTCCCCCATCTACCGGTGGGGGAGTGAGCGAGCGACTGTGTGGGGCTGAGCTGCCGCTAAACCACGACACTCTGTTATTCAACGTCTATATTTGTTCAGGAGTCATTGGACACCATGCTGTCCTCTATAAAGGACCGAATGAAACACATGCATAAAATGGATGACTGTGGTTACCCAGACTCATGCTTCTTGTATAAGGAATAGTAGTAGAGAGAAAGACATAGTAATATCAATTCGAAAAAGCTTTGCTTTGATATATAACCAGGAGGTCTATTTTTCCCTTAGAACTGAAACAAACTCTTAGTAACAGTTTATATTTCTGTAATCTGTATTTTGAGAAATCATACCTTTAGAGTTATATCTTCCCAAAGCTGGAAACTGCTGTTGCAACAAACTAAAATTACATATTATGCAGTGACAGCCAAAAAAGTTTCCAGTGAAAGATCTTAAAAGTTCAGCTCTGGTTAGATACACTTTAAGAAAATAAATAAATATTTTAAAAAGCCAGCAGTCTGCAGATTCCAAGGGGTGAATAATTTTTTTCTGGAGTTGTGCTAATTCACAGCTGAAAGTGGTTGAACCATTATATTCTGAGAGCGGATATTAATTCTTAATTAACTACTAGAATAATGAAAGATCTAGTAGTGACATTCTCATTGAAGAACATGTTGCACCATTCATCCAACTTTGCTGTCACTGCGTGGTAAATTAACAATAACTCTTCCTCTCCTTTCAGTACGTGCTCTTGTCTCATTCATCATACCTAATGCATTCTAATCTAAGTTGTCTTTATTCAAAAGGCAGCTGATTACACAGAACACTTCAGGTGGAAAGGGACCTCAGGAGATCTTTTGTCCAACCTCCTGCTCAAAGCAGAATTAAGTCCAAGTTGCTCAGTGCTTTACGCTTTTGGGTCTTGAAAATGAACTTGGACAAAGAATGATCACCCCTCTGGGCAACCTGTTCTGCTGCTCAACTGTTTTCATTGTGAATATATTTTTTATCTAATACCAGGTCAGAAATGTTGTTTCACCTTACGACCATTGTTTCTTCTCTCTATGCACCTCATTTAACAGCCTGCCCCTGTATTTTCAGTGATTTCCTCTTAAGTATTGGAGGCTGCTATGAGTTCTGCCACATCCGCCATAAACTGTCCAGGTTGAACAAGCCCAGTTTTGTCAACCTTTTCTCATGTGGGATGTGCTCTAGACCCCTACCATGTTCCTGGCCCTGCAATAATTTGAGATTAAAAAATTTTTATAGATGTAAGCAGTTTTAAACTCAGACTGAGGCTAGATTGTATGCTTTGTTCAAAGAATCACAGAATGGTTGAGATTGGAAGAGACATTTGGAGGTCATCTGTTCCAACATCCCATAGGCTCCCCTACACCAGGTTGCCCAGGACCAAGTGAAGATGAATTTTTAACATCTCCAAGGGTGATAACTCTACAACTTCCCTGGGCAACCTGTACAAGTGCTTAATCACTGTCACAGTAAAATAAGCTTTTCTTTATGTTCAGATGGAACGTCCGGCATTTCAGTTTGTGCCCTGTCACTGGATACCAGAGCCTGGCTCCATCTACTTTGCCCCCTCCCTTCAGATATTTATATACATTAATAAGATCTTGCCTGAGGTTTCTCTTCTCTAGGCTGAACAGTCCTAGCTCCCTCAGCCTTTCCTTACAAGAGAGTTGCTCCAGGACCTTAATCATCTTCATTGACCTTTGTTGGACTTAGAGAAACTTATGCTTATTGCTGTTAATAGAGCAGAAACACAAACCGTATCAACACTGTATGGCTGTAACAATTATCAGGCATAGGTATCAATAATTATCAAGCACAAGTATGTCTGTTCAGGAAGTTTTCTTAATAGGTTTTCTCTTTTAAGAATCTTCTAAACATCAGGGTTTTTTTAAAAGCTGGTATTCTAGTTAATGGCTATACATAAATAAATTACAGTGATGGAAGTTACAGAGAGTTACAAATGCCTGTGGCAACTGTTAAAGAATTTTAGTACTTACAAATATGGAAGCCCATATCAGAGGTGAACCTAATGATCTAAAGGTAGCTATGTCTCCTGCACTCTTTTTATGCTAAAGTGTTGCAGGTAAGTCATGAAGTAGATTAGTTGTGTAAGCACGAAATCTTATGACATCTGTAGAAGATGTTGAGCAGTAGTCATGGTGCATTGAATCTATGGCAGATCCCCCACTTTTACTCAGTGGAGTTTATTAAAATGCCAGTAAAACAAAGCATTAGGCTAATGTTAATTAATGATTAAGCAAATAAATCAGCCCAGCAGGTGACCAGTTTATCTGCTTCAGCTGAATATCAGCTTAATTCCTGCCTCAAGTGTTTCATGCTATTAGATTATAAATAGAATTTTAACTAAGTATAACAAAATTGTTAAGCTTCAATATTGCATATTAATAGCTATGGTCTATATTTGGTCTCCATACAAAATAAATGTAAATCTATGCATAGAATTGTAATGACTTGGGCTGGCTGAAAATATATTAAAGGATGAGTTGAGATTTCATATTTAGGAGAGGAGAACAAAATTAAGTGAAACAAAATGCACCCATAAAGCCTTACTGGAGAATAAAAAGTAACTAGAGAAGTAATTTAAATATTAATTTAAAGGAAGGGAAGTGAGGAAACAGCCTTCCTCAAGCTGCTGTACTTGTAGCAGGAACCTTCCCCCCCACTCCTCCCCAACAAGGACATTAAAGATCAGTGGAATACAATCAAAAGCTGTGTGCATAACTTAACATGTTCTGTATTAGCATGTCCCCTTTTCTCACTAGCCCTGAAAACTGAGTTAATTAGAGAACTATGCTAGGGAAAAGTTGCAAGTACAGCAATCAGAGGCATCTCTGCTCATGCTTGTTACTGTTATTGGTAGATGTTGTAGTTTTTAGATGGTGATAGATGTCATTCCAGCAAAAGCTCTTAAGACCTCGCATTTTATTGAAGGGTATAGATCACTGAAGAGAGTTTATTCACCTAGAGAGACAGCTGGTTAGAGGGCAACTGCCATTGCTAGCATCTATGTTGACTACATCTATGTTGACTATAGAGTTGATAGTGAATTGTTACCCAGCTTCTTTTATTAAAAAAAAAAAAAAAAGGGATTAAAACCAGCCTTTCAGAAAGGCAGAGCTGATGGTTTTTTACATCCTTATGTAATATCAGCTGTGCCTGTAAAGTAGAGCTCCTTATTGAAGGCGAACACAGCAGAAATAAAGAGAACAGCTTTCAACTGCCAAACAATTTTTAAGCTGCTGTTTGAGATGCTGCTTAGACTTAGTGACTGATGTGCTTTGATTTAGAGTTCTGTCATGTTTAAAACTCTCTAAATAGAGTACCAAGGGTGTATGTCTGTAGACACGTGCTAAAGTATATATTTTTCACTGTGATTCATGGATGCAGGTATATTTTCGAACATGTGGTGTCTGAAAGTTACCCTTATTGTTGAAGCAGATATATTTTCTAAAGTGGTGTCTGAAAGTTACTCATATTGTTCAAAAAATCATAATGTGGAGTGTTTACAGTTTTCAACATTACTACAGTCTTTTTTTTTCCAGATTATTTTTCTGAGAATTTAGGACAGTATTCTGTCCTTAGATATGTAGTAGGCTTTAGTGGATATTTATTAGGTTTTTATCTAAAAAATGTGCAATACATTTGTGCCATTTTCTGATAATTTTGAGCAAACAAACTTGTGGACTGCATTTCAGCACAGAGTTAAGTCATGAAGCACCAAATAAAAAAAAAGGGGGGGGGGGGGGGAAGGAGCAACAATCACTTGTAATATTGCTTTAAGATTACCTACCATTGCAAAAACAGCTTTATAGCAATCTTGATACGTAGAGCATAGGATGCACATGAAGTTCCGAGTACGATGGATTGCTCACTTGTTTAGCAAGCCTGATCTCTACATAGTGGAAGCCATAGTTGTTCCAAATTTTTGCCTACGAAGAAAACAGAACAAATTCAAATGCACTTGACAGATTTACAGTGTCTTCACAGCATGCTGAGATACCTGTAACTCAGCGGAAAAAGTGGTATTTTCATCTACACACAGACAAAACTATAGGGCTGTGCATTTTCTTTACACGGTATTCTATAAGCCCTTCTTAGGCTTCAACAGCATATTAAGATTGTTATGGAAGAAAGGTAAGAAGTGATAGCATTAAGGAAAAATCAAGGCTGAGCCTTTGAACTTGGATTATGTAAACAGTTGTGCTTTGTCAACTGGAATTTTTGAAATTCAAAACCTAAAATATAAATTAGGGCTGGGCCTGAGGATACAGTGATGTCAGAAGAAAGCACCATGAGTCTCTTGTTCATGGCACTTCCATGCAAGAGTCAGACAAAGATTCATATTTACATTTTAAATCTAGAGAGATCATTGTTACAGTCTCATCTGATCTTCTGTAGAGCAAAAGGCTAGGACTTCCAGAACCTGTAATCTAATTGCAAATATAACTTCAGAGAAAGGTATCGCATGTATAAATGGCTTGTTTCTGACTGTTGCACTTGGGTATAACATGAGAATAGTCACAGATAGACATGATAGCTCTAATATCACTGGTTTGGGTTGCTTGTATTTTTTTTTTTTTGTTTTTTGCAGCAGCATGGGAAGCAATTGTTTAACTTCTGTAGCTCTTCTAGGTGTCCCAGTTTGTTTGCTGTTCACACATCCAGGAGTAAGTTATTTATCTTATATCAGTTAGTTGTAGCAGTACATTCAGATTCATACATGTGTTCATGAAAGGAAATAAATTCCAAATTGTCAGTAAGCAGGAAATTGTTGTCAGTAGGAAGTAAACTGAAGATTGCTTGTAGTTTTCAAAGAGCCACTGTTTTCTGTATTTGTGCAATAAATGTCTGGATAGTCAAAATGCCTTACAATTAGTTCATATTTTTTCCTCCCTTTGTGCTCCTCTTGCCTTTATGATCTACCAATGATCAGGGATAATTTGGTTTGATTTCTGGGAGGTCTTTTGTTCACTGTAATCTTAGTAAGGAATGTAGGTCTTAAATCATCGAGTTCTGTTTTGACTGATTGTACTACTTCTCTTTTCCCTTTTTCATGCTTTTCCAAAAGCATGAGAGAATTTGTTTATGCTTGTTGGTAGAGTTAAAGCAGTATTCAGAGATGTTCTTCAGTCTTTAATATAAATTTTTTGCACATCATGTTTTGTTAAAAATTATCTGATTGTCCCTCATCTGTATTTGTACGTTTAACTTTAATGGGTAGGAACAAAATGGTATTGCACAAAATGTGCAAAGGATTTGTGGATACCAGGAGGAGTTTTCAGGTCACCATGTGACCTGAAATGGGTTTGTAATTCCCTGTTTTATCAAAGACTTTTAATTCTCATTTTCGAATGTTTGGAAAGACATCTTATTGCTCCCCAGGATAGTATTTTGCTTCTCTAACTAGAGGAGATTTTTCTGTGTTGTCAGTGTATTCTGGTGCACCTGCTCTTTGTCCAAAAGTCAATATACTACAAATTTTTCTGTGTTTAATTATTTTGTGTGCCCCAGTTATCTTTAGCAGCCAGTTCTTTTAATAGAATTACTGTTTCACTGCCAGCAGAGGGAGCACAAATCATTGGATTTTACCAGACAAAATACATGAAAATTACAGCAGCTTTTTTATATTCTAAAGGCATTTTTATTTAATTCATTAACAAAGAGTAGTTACTTTTAATTTAATTAATCAAGCTTTTAAAACTGTTTAGTTATTATGGTAATTCTGAAAATACTAGTGTGCCACTTTTACGAAATTTTAGGGTGAGGTGCCTGCAAGTTATTTCTTTTCAAGGACAAAATTGTTGCCTGACATGAGTCATCTGCTTGAGTTCTCATAAGGAGCCCTTTAAAATCAGTTTGTACATAATCCAGAATCAGTCTTTACCTACTTAACCTTTAAAATCTGCAATAATTTCCCTCAAAGGGGATCATCAAAATAAAGATAAATTTAGTATTGCAATTAATATTTCATACTGAGGTTTTCTTTTTAAAAATTTCCAGTGAAACTACATTTTGGTTTTACCATGTTGAATTCATATTTGCGTAGGAACAAGTATTTCTGAGTAACTTAGAAATTAGTTCTGAAATTACACTATGCTTGAAAATAACATTGTTTTTCTGTTTGTCTTTATTTTCATAGCTTGTATTCTGTAGGGGAATAGACAGGGATCGGCGACCGGAAGATCACGGGATGTGACGGAAAGATAGACTCCTCCCCATAGGAGTGGCAGGAACAGGAAGCGCAAGAGCTATATAAGTGTGTGACGCAGCTAAATAAACGGACATTTTGTATCCATCATATTGATGTCTGTGCATCACTGTCCCCAGGGTGGGTAGAACCCTGCGTCCCGGAGATATGCGGCCCAAGATAAGTTCTCCCATAGAAGCGTACAGCTACAGTATTGGAATGAACTTTTATCACTCCTTTGTATTACAAGCTGTCAAGCTGCAGGGATTCTTACTGCGTGGGTTCTTATAAAGCTGCATTTTATGTTTTGATTTCTTTGTATATTCTTGCTTTGTCAAGCTACAATCTTGAAACTAGCCCAACACCCCAAACACAAGTTTCTGTAGGAGTTACAACTACTTGGTAGCTCTCAAGACATATAATTTTTGTAATATTTAATCTATTTGTTAGCATTAGAGCAATAGGCCAATTAAGATTAGGTGACTGCAGGTGGATCTTTTTTTGACTAGTAATTAATCACTGCCAAAACCCTGAAAGGTCAGTAAAAACTATGTTAGGTGTGGTTCCAACTCCCAAGCCAACATCTCTGTGTTAAAAGTTAATAGCAATCAATCATAGGTTATGATTTACTGTCACAGAAAGGAGCTGTATTTTATGCATGTTTGTGAACATGGGCTGTAAAGCATACACATATCGTACTAACTTCAAGGCAATTGGTTTATCAACGTGCATTTAATAAGCAATACTTCTATTATTTTGAAGTTAAATAATTTGAAAATTAGTCTTTTAGGTGATTCTGAGCATACCCTAATACTGTTTGCTCCTGCTCTGTTTCTTTTAAAGACACTCTGCTATTCCTGGTATTTTTTTGTTAGAAAAAAACCAAAACAAAATTTCAAAAAATAACAACAGAAACACCACACGTAGATTTACTCTTAGTATCTACTGAAACAGATACATACTATTACGTATGCCTCTATCTTTTTGTATCTCTATAGCACACAAGAAAGTAGCACATTGTGACTTCCAGGTCAAACTTTAAATTAGGACACAAAACTAAACCTCTTGCATGTACTTATTTAAAACCAAATGAAGATATTGTCATAGCTGAACCTTTTAACTCTTAATATTGTTATTGTTCCTGCTGCCTAAAACCACACATCTCTTCTTATGTCTAGCTACTACCTAGTGATTTTTTGTCTTGTAGATTTTGACTAAAAGATGAGAAAAGAGTATCTAAGCAGGCAGCAAAAAATTCAACTTCTCCTATTTCTGTCCCAGTTTATTTTTCCTGAAAAAGGCAATGACAGTATTTTTTTTAATTATTTACTAAAATAGAAAAACCTCAGCTCCTAAGACATTTTAAATGCATTGGCATTCATTTCTAACATAATTGTCTCTAATATTTCTTGGGGTCTGTGGATTTCTTTTCTGCTCTGTGGATACCCTCTGTATTGTGAGCCTGAGCACTCATGGAGTGCATATTGTAATGAAAACCCTACCTTTGAAATTCTACTCAGTGTGGGAAAATGACCCTTTCACCTGCTACAGCCAACCTCTCCTGTGTTGTCTGATTGTAAATTCAGTATTTTCTACTGGTTTTAAGCTGTGTTTTGAAATCTCCTTGAGGATTAAGACTGTATATTCATGGATCTGTGAAGATATGAATGCATGTATGTTTTAAAAATAGACAATAAAAATGTAAGTTATTTTAGAGTTTTTATATTTTTTAAAAGTATTCTGCTGTATGTTCAAGTAAAAGCAATAAGGACTTACAGTTTCTAGATAACTTTCATCATAGATACTTAAACAGCAAAAGTAATTTATAATTAAAAATTATATATCATGACATCTGAATGGATTTACTTTAAAATGTTTCATTTAAAGCAACCATGGAAAATCTTGGTGCATGATTTACCAAACTGCTTTAGTAAAAATTATTTAAATTTAGTGTTTCATTTCTAAATCCCTGACAAAATGGTTTGATAGTTTTCATTTTGATTCTTTTTTTTTATTTATTTTAGAAGACTGAAGATGTCTGAGTGAAAGTATTTTTTTCTAACAAATGTAAAATATTTTTTGTACTGTAAACAAATGTCAGAAAAGATAAAACTTTTTAGTTTACATACCGGTAATGATAAGAGACAATCCTTTCCCCCCCAAAGCTGAAGATGGGGAGGGGGGGACATGAAAAGATAAAAAAGGAACCATTGGAGTGGGAAAATATTATCCCCATTTTTCAGATGAAGAACTGGAGGATGGTTTTCAACTGTTTTTTCTACTGAGAGGTCTAGAGGGTGAAATGAGCTTGACATTTGAGAGACTGAGGGAAATTTCTTTCTGTACTGTTCTGAAGGAGAAGTAATACTCCAAGGATATGGACTAATACTTCTGAAAACAAAGCAGTGGATTTCTCACTCTGTTTTCCTAAAACAAAAACAAAACAAAACCGAACCCTCAAATATCAATTTTAAAAGGGACTTCTTAAAAAATCATGCATGCATTTTCAAGAAATTTGAAAAAAACCAAAACACCACTCTTCCTTAGCAGAAATAATAATTTATAGTGAGTAGCGTATTTTATAGTTTTTTGATTCATCCTTTATTCAATTGTTTTACCACAATGTTCCCTTTTTTCCTGCTTTAAGACAAGTGCTTCATGCAATTATTCCCAAAGTATGATTCTGCTGTCCTAAGATTTCCTGTTAAATAACTGTCTTTCAGTGCTACATTTCTGTTTGTTTTACCTACCCCTGCTTCATTTTTTTCCTGCTACTTTAAATGCTTTTACCTCCATAACTTTTGTCTATTCCTAATAAAAAATGTCGCTTCCCCACCTGCTGCCCTGATATCTCCGTATAAACAAGTAATGACCACCTAGCCCTAAACAAAATTTTTGTTCTAGTACATTTCTGGGAAGATCAAAATAAATCCTGGTAGAAGAGCCCTTATTTTCAGAGAAAAAGTATGAGAATCAGAAGCAATCTTAGCATCAGTACAAGAAATTTTTTGTATCTCTTAAGATGGCTGATAAGCACATAACTCAATAATTCATGTTTCTCCTACCTTTTGCCGCCTTTATTTTTCTGGAATGACAGATATAAATCTTGGAAGTCATTATGAACCTGAGGCCTGTAGAAATCCAACTACTTTGAAGTAATTTCAGTTAAATTTCCTTAGAGAAAGACAATTGATAGAGTTCTAAAAGCAGTCTCATACAGAAGAAACTGGTAACTACAGCTCTTATATTAATCTTAATTATGGATTAATTTTAAAATTATCATCCTGTTCTTGCCTCTGACTGAGAGTTTGACTATTAATCTTAGTAGACATATGACTGGGCTTTTTTCTGTGTTTGTTCTGCACCTGTTGGAGGACAACTAAAGAGTTGCTGAATTTCCACACTGTCTTCCTTTTTGTTTTGAGAGTCAGAGAACAACTGAGCAAGAACCACTCTGTTCATGGCACTTTCTCTTTCCATCCTTTTTAAAATATAGCATTATTTTCGCAAGGCAGGCTTGATATCAAGCTTACTGAAATCAAAACAAGCTGTTTCCACCACCTCATTAACTTTAGCATACTTCGCTTTTGACTCTAAATATCAGTTTCTCTCTAATTGAGATTTAAATTATACAGGCAGAGAAACCTCTGTTTCCTCTAGGACACGGAACTAAAGTCTAATTAGAGATTTCACTGCTATTGCTCTTTTTTACTAAAATACTTTGGTATCTTCTTGTAGCTCCATAAAGTCAGCTATATAATTGCAAGTGTTTCATCAAGTTCATTAACTAATTCCCTTAACACAATGGATTTCATATCATACTGACCTGCTGACATATAGATGCTAAAATTTTCCAAATATTTTCTTATCTACTTTTATCAACAGCTATATCTTGGTCTTCATTAAGTCTTAATTATTGAGAGAATTTTCACCTATTCCTAAGAGCAATTTAAAAAAAAAAATGAATGTAGAAGCTTGGTTTTCTAGAGTTATCATTGATATTCTTGCACTCATCAGTACTACACTTAAGTTATCTGTACTGTGTTCCTAGCTCTACAGGTCTCATCTTCTGATCTGGTGGTGAACACCACCTTGTTTTTTTCTAAATTTCCCTGGCAAGCATTAATTTAGGGGATGTTATCCTGGAATATGGTATCCTGAAAGGGGAGTATGGAGTTACGGAGTAGATCAAAAAATCCTTGATAATCCATTTTTGTACACATGGGCTTTGCAGTTACATTAAAACAGTGAAACAGCTTCAGCATCCAGCTGTATCTATAATTTAATGTGATTGGACACAGCAGTACCCTGTTAACATTTTCTGGGTCAGATTTTGCTAACCTTAATGAGCGTAACTGTTCAATGTGAATAAGGTTTGCAGCCTATGTCTCCAGTGGATTATAGCTCTACCTAAGCTATGATAATTTTTTTCCCCACCTCCTGTATTTTTCCCTTTCTTGCCTTAAGTCTCTTTATAGAAATCCAGGCAGGCTACTTAAGGTCCACTGCGCATCTACTACACAAAGTAGTTTCCTCAGTTGCTCTACATTGCAAATTTTGGGAAGAAAGATTTATATGATAGGCCCATGCTCACCCTGCCTGGTGTTTTTCAGGACAGGATTTTTTATGTGGTTCTCAACCACCCTCTTACCCTTGCAATGACAAGATACAGTGGTTTTATTTTGATTGTTTCCTGTGCAATCATCTGTGGCTGTAGCTAAAGTAGTTTTTATCAGTCTGCTGTATGGGCTACAGTCTGGTCTACATGGAAGAAAAATATGATTGCTCAAAGAGCTTTTCTGTAAGTGAAAAGTTGATGCAGTTATTTGTGTCTCATATCTTACTGTGTAGGTAATAACAAAAAATATTTAATTTTAACCTTCTAATACTGTGTGGGGTTTGTTCCAAACTAAAAATCCTTACCAGTCTTAGGAAATCACAATCCTTTTCTAAGATAATTCTTGCAAAAGGACAGCAAAAGGAGAGTTGAAGCTTTCAGGAACAGATGTGTGTATGTATACACGCATGCTCTACTAAAAGAACATTGTTAACAGGATCTGACAGTAATTTCTGCAAGATGTAGTACTAGTAAACAAGATGGCTGGGACTTTTATATTCTAGATCAGTTAGCTATTGTGGTTTTGAGTTATAATTATCATAATAAAGTATATCTCTTTATTTTTATATCATTTGAACCACTTCAGTGAAATAATAAGTTATTCTAAGTAAATGCCTATACTGTTTAGACCCAGTTCTAGAGAGCTGAACAGGAATTTGTAAATCCTGAAGAATTTTAGTTTGATATCTGCTCCTGTTACTCATTGTATTTGCCTCAGTGTTTTTGGAACTGTTCTAAGTATGTAAATGAACTGAATCTTCTTGAAAGAAGGATGCTATTTTCTTCTTTCTTGTTTTTTCCTTTCTTCTCCTTTTTGTTCCTTCAGAAAATAATATCTAAATACTCCTGACTGTTTTAATTAATATAGATATTTAGACTTTTTTAGACATGCTTAAACTTTTAGGTACTCATTGCTCTTTAACATTCAACGGTAATAAAAATGAAATCATGATAAGCAGATAAATAATGGCTTCTCAGGCAATACTTTTACTCCAGTCTTAAAACAAGGGCAAAAGTATAATACTTGAGGAGACATGCTGACTGTAATTGTTTTATAGATTTATTGACATCTGAAGTCCTTGAAATAAGTGGTTTGATCAATGAAAAAGCTTTTGCATTATTTTATCAAGAAACCTTGCCAAATGAGAAAAGATAAAAGAGTTTCAGGAAGCTAAATAGACTTAATAAGAAAATTAAAACCTATTGAGTGTTACGACTTATCTACATTCTAAATTGGGATCCCATCTATCAAGGAAACTAATCCAGTCTAGAATTATTTTTTTCCATACTAAAAATAGAATTCCTGAGTCTTCCAGTCCTTACTCATGTTAAGACAGGGACATATATGTGGTCAATTTAAGGAAAAAAAAAAAAAAAAGCTGTATCTCTATGTGAGAGGTTGAACTATGTTTTTAATTGCCTAATATATTCTTCAAAAGCTTCAAAATTTTTGGTCATTAACTTTGAATCACTCCTGTTGAAAATAGACATACTTTAATTATTAATGCATATTTGGAAGTGCAAGCTCTTAAAAACCTTAATGGCTTTATGATATTGAAAACCCAGCAAAGTATTTATTTTTGTCTACCCAAATAATTGTCCAGTAACTGAAGGCAACTTAAACATGAAAACTAAACAAATCACTTAAACCTTAGAGCTGAAACCAGGCCTGTTGAGGGAATCATGGAATCACAGAATGGTTTGGGTTGGAAAAGACTTCTAAAGTTCATCTAGTCCAACCCCCCTGCTATGAGCAGGGACATCTTCAAGTAGAAAAAAGTGCTCAAAGCACCATCCAACCTGACCTATGGGCAACCTGTTCCAATGTCTCACCAACCTCATTATAAAAAGTTTCTTCCTTATGTCCAATCTAAATCTACCCTCTTTCAGTTTAAAACTGTTGCCCCTTGTCTTGTCACTACAGATCCTGACAAAAAGTTTCTCTCCATTTTTCTTATAAGCTCCCTTTAAGTACTGAAAGGCTGCAATAAGGTGTCCTGACAGCCTTCTCTTCTTCAGGCTGAGCAACCCCAACACTCTCAACCTTTCTTTATAGGAGAGGTGTTCCATCCCTCTGACCATTTTTGTCACCCTTCTCTGGACCCAGTCCAACAGATCCATGTCTTTCTTGTGCTGAGGGCTCCAAAGCTGGATGCAGTACTCCAGGTGGGGTCTTAAGACAGAGGTGTAATGGGGAAGAATATCTCCCTCGACCCACTGGCCATGCTTCTTTTGATGCAGCCCAGGATACTTTTGGCCTTCTGGGCTGTGAGCACGCATTGTTGGCTCATGTCCAGCTTTTCATTCCAGCAGCACCCGCAAGTCCTTCTCCACAAGGCTGCTCTCAATCCCTTTATCCCCCAGTCTGTATTATTAGTGGGGATTGCCCTGACCCAGGTGCAGGACCTTGCACCTCGCCTTGTCGATTCTCATGAGGTTCACATCAGCCCACTCATCAAGGTCTCTCTGGATAGCATTCTTTCCCTCAGGCAAGTGAACTGCACCACTCAGCTTGGTATCATCCACAAACTTGCTGCCGGTGCACTCTGTCCCACTGTTTATGTCACTGATGAAGACATTAAATAATATTGGTCCCACTACAAACAATTGAGGAACATAATAACAAAAACTACAACAACAAAAATAATACATGTATAAAAGATTGCAGAAAGCTACTTAATAGGTAACACAGTATCAGTAAGATATTTGCTCATACATAGAAAACTAAATGAAATGCTGGACAGTGAGATAGAATACTAGTGGGCCACTGAAAACTTAACTTTAGATTTTAAAAAGCATTTGAAAATTAACAGGGGAAAAGGAGAAAAAAAAGAAAAACAAAGAAAAAAAGACAATTACAACTACTGTTTGCCCTTTTCCTGACATAAACCAAAGAAAAGGAAAAAAAGAAAACAAATCACAACACTGATATGCAAGGAGATTTAATGTAAGTTTTACGAAAGTGGCCTACAGTACAAAAGTGAAAAAAACCTACATTAAATTGTAGGTAGTGATACATTTCATTATCACAAAGTAGAAAACTGATCACAGCTGCCAGAAGAAAATAGTCATAATTACAGAAGAGAATCTCTAAGGATGTGATCTTCCTTCTTTTTGCACCAATGGGATACTTCCCATTTCCATTGCACCTCAAGAGCTGTGAAAATTTTGCAAATGAAATTGGTTTTAGACATAAATAAATTAGCCACATTTCTGAAATTATCTATAACTTCATTTTTTCCTCCTTACATCAACCTAAGACAATATCTTACAATTTTCGTATTTAACATATCGTACAACTTTCTTCCTGAGACTTGTAGACTGAGCTACTGAGCCTTACATCCTAACTTGTAACTATCTTTTTCAAATAAATAAATAAGCCTCTGTTTAACCTGAACAACTTCAAGACTAGCCTCTCAGAAGACACAGTTGATATTGCTTGTTTTGAAGACTTAATGTAAGTATATCACAGGCCTCTTAAATATTCTTTATGTACTATCTCTGATATTTGATAATTTTAGAAAGTGAAAGTGGAATTTCCATTCAGAATGGAGTTGCTTAGACCTATCAGTGTGCCCCATAACAAGGAAAGAGCAAGATCAATTTGTCATTTCTGTTCTTCTGAAAAGGAAAACTTTTACATTCTTTCTTGATTTCATCTTCTTCAGAATAGTAGCATTGCAGATTCCACCCAATTTTATTTTGTATGGCAGAAGATAAAAAACTAACTTCTCGTAAAGATACTCTTATGAGATGAACACATTTGTAGTACTTTAGTTGAGCTAAATTATCCTGATATGTTTATTATACATTACATAAGAAATTATTACAAAACCATGCATAGTTTCAACTAACAGACACTGCAATGAGATTACTCACAAGATTAGTTTTCCGTTTGATTTTTTAAAGTCAAATCTACTTCATGTAAATAAAATCAATAAACAAGGATGAAGAAATGAAATAACAATTTTTTCACTTCAGACAATATATTGTGGAGACCTGTTAAATTTAATTACTTATTAAATTGGCTAACAGTTAATATCAAGTCCTGCAATTTGTCATCAATAATGTTTGGTGATTTATAGTTACATAATTATGTAAATGCACACATTGACTCACACACACAAAGCTTTAACTTTTGAGTTGTCCCTAGCCAGCAGATAAGCTCCCACCCAGTTGCTCACTCCTTCCCCTCCAGTTGGGTGGGAGACAGAACTGGAAGGGCAAAAGTGAGAATAACTTGTGGGTGCGATAAAGACAGTTTAATAAGTGAAGGGGAAAAATAGAAAAAAACAACAAGTGATACAAAGATAGTCATTCACCACCTCCCACAAGCAGACTGATGCCCAGCCAGCCTCTGAGCAACAGTAACCTTGGGTAACAACACCCCCTGCATACCCAGCTTTTATTGCTTAGCACGATGTCATGTGGTATGGAATACCTCTTTGGTCAGTTGGGGTCAGCTCTCCCAGCTGTGTCCCCTCCCAACCTCCTGCACACCCCAGCCCACTCGCTGGAGGGAAGAGTGCGAAAACAAGACCTTGATGTTGCATGAATACTGCTCAGCAACAGTCAAAACACTGGTGTATCAAAACTGTTTTAAGTCACAAATCAAAAACATCCCCATACAGGCTGCTATGGAAAAAATTAATGTAATCTAAGTCAGACCCAGGACAAAGTGTCTGCTGTTAGTACAGTGCGCTCAGCTTTAGATGATTAACATTTCAGAATATCTGGGTTTTAGTACTTTTTGGGTGGAGAGCCCGGTTTAATCATGGTTATGATTACAAATAATACTGAAAATTGTGTATCAGATTTTCTCATTGAGAAAATGACATCTACTCATCTTATGGCTTCCTCCTAACACTTTTGTATGAACTGTGTAGACAAATCATCCGTAGCAGGACACAGGTTTAGCACCGATTTGACAGTACAGGGTCAGGATTGTCTGAACTTGCCCTGACCTAAGCTGGTTTGAGCTTGTGTCATGGTGTAGCACTGCTTAGCAACAACTAAAACACCTCTGCGTTATCAACACTGTTTTCAGCACAAATCCAAAACATAGCCCCATACTAGCTACTATGAAGAAAATTATCTCAGCCGAAACCAGGGCAGAGTGTTTAGCCATAATTACAGTTGTCTAGCAATCAGGTAAGTATTTTCTAAATTTGTTTTCGTTTAATTTTAGTTTATAAAGAAAACAATTAGTTATTCTGTGTTGGCTGAACTGTCTCTGACTCCAGAATAAAATGTGGTATGGAAGAATGCAAACATAGGATGATATCATGGGTCCCAGGCTACAGAAGTGCATCTTCTTATTGTTGAGGTAAAACGAGTTTTAGAGATGACAGAGAGTGGAAAAATGGAATAGTTGGGACCCAATGAAAAGGTAGAGCAGGTATGTGTACTGTTTTCAGGTAACATTAACATAAAACCATGCAGCCTCAAGACTGAGGAGGGGGAACCCATCAACATCAGTTTCTTCCTGCTGGAGAGGAGGAAGAAACACCTTCCATGAATTAAAGAAAGAGTCTGGCAGATAAGTCATTCCATGAATGTCACAGCTGACGAAGCGTAATTTCTTTTGGATTAGTGTTCCTGAACTGATTGAGTTAGCAGGGTTATACTGAGAAGTAATGCTAGCAGCATGAAGAAAATATCTCCTCACACTGAGAATTTTGGTGACAACAGGCAAACCTTGCATGTTTAAGTGATAATGGCTGTTCTCTACTTGGCCATTTACTTGCATAACATATATAGCAATGTATTTAACTCTGAGGCATCTGTATGTCTACCAATTTTCCTTGACATATTGACATGTTTACTAGGGAGAGGCCGTACTGACACACGGTGTTCAGATGTAAACATGTATATCCAAGCTAGTTCTCCCAGGTTTCTGTAAAGCTGGTGGAGATAAATAGGCACAAATTCTTTTATGCAATTCAACCTCTCCTAATGTAGTAATCTAAAAAGGTGAGAGGATTTCTGCTCTAAACTACCTTATTCTATCCACTGGAAAAGACGTGTTAAGATGTGCATCTTAACACCATCAACCATCCCAGGAGCCCTCTGCTGAACTTGCTGCGGTGTGTATCAATGTCTTTCTTGTATTGGGGGTACATTAAGGTCCAACATAACTCTAAGGCCTATATTTATTTATTTGCTTTCACAGAACTACTGAACAACTCAGGAGTGCTTTGTGACTTTTAAGTTATAAACAGTTTTACCTGTTTTTTCTATGAAAAAATTCATTCATTCAGGCTCACTGGTCTTGAATTAATTTTATCTTGAGATTTCTGTTCATAACTGAATCTCAAAGTAAAATTTAGGGAGATGTAAGCCCCAGCAGATTAAACCCCCCTGCAATAACAAATCTGATTTTTCAACAGCTGTAGACAGGAATGAAGAATATTTTTCATTCCTTCATTAAAGCCTACCAGCTGTATTTCCAATATTTGACTTTTAAATTTCCAAATACCATCTTTTCCTTCCCAAATCTCCTTTGCTAATTACAGATGCAGGAGAAATTTTCTAATCATACTTAACATCTTATATTGGTATATTTACCAACACAGACACCTTCTTTTAACATATGATTCATTTACTCAGTGTTATTAGCACATTGTAAATATATTAAATACTCATGGTCAACAGTAATTTGAATCACTCAGACTTAATTTATTCAGTCACATATAATATGCACATTTCTGAGACTGCTTTTTAAACAGAATGTTTTTTTCTTTTTTTTTCTCTCCTTGCATAAAGTAGGTAGCGTGTGTGTTAGTGTCATGCTATTACACGACAGA
Organism: Phalacrocorax aristotelis; assembly: GCF_949628215.1. Taxonomy (NCBI): domain Eukaryota; kingdom Metazoa; phylum Chordata; class Aves; order Suliformes; family Phalacrocoracidae; genus Phalacrocorax; species Phalacrocorax aristotelis. The sequence goes on from NC_134276.1 coordinate 49,551,690, forward strand.
GATTATTACAGATGTAGGGAAAATCTTTGTCTATATGCACACCCTTTGGAAAGATAAGTGCTTGAAAAAGTCCTTTTAGAAATGGAATAGACATATAGAGGTTGATAAATGTGGACCTCTGCCTTCCACTGAAAGCTCAACACTGAAGGCAGTGACAACTGGCCTTCTTCACAGTCTATGTTTTCATCATTTCAATAAATGTATTATGGCTTCAAATGTTTTATTAGATCTGGGCTTGAGAAAGTTATTTAATTGGAAAAATTTATTTTCTCTGGGAATTTTCATCTGCTCTTAACAGAAACACAGTTATATACTATGAGATGAATATAAAACTGCCATTTAAATTAACTCTTGTCCTTCTAAAATTAATGGTATATGTATCCTACAATGTTTTGATTCTTATACTTCCTATCAGAGGAAATTCTAGAAAGGGGTTATAACTCATTATTTTTCAGTTACATTATTGTAGGTCAAGGTCTTTGAGAAGCTGTGGAGCAGACCACATAAACAGCTTTACTGAAAATATTTTTCACTCAATTATTGCTAACAGTTATGGAGTAAAATTATGTAACTCTCTAGGGCTATGTAATACAGCAAGCAGCTTTACTGCTGGTGCCAGTGTGGCTTGATTTCTTCAGGGAGATGAGTCTTACTGTCCTCTTTGATCTATGGATACTCCACCCAGATAATGACTTTCATTGTCTATTCTTACTTTTTTGTTACATGCAGAGCTCAGCTTAATATATTTGCAGTGGAGGTCCTTCATGGATCAACAATTTGTTTTTTCAAACACAAGTTACTTATATGCAAACATTGCCAGTCTTTAAATCTGTTACTTAACATTATTCAATCAACTTACTTATATAGTCTATTGTTCAGGGTTTTCTGTTTATAGCGATTGATCAGTCACATTAAAATACAAACTTGTGCTCTTTTGTTGTGCATGGAACAAGGTTTTGACCACTGAGACTAAGCAAATGATTGTATTGACAGCATTTTAGTTTAGAAAACTAGAAAGTAACTAATTCTGGTTTTTCTCTCTGGAAATCCTAAAGCTAAATAGGACTTCCCCACAAGACTTCTGCTGAAGACCAAGTGAGATTTCCTCAGTACTCTAGGAGTTAAATGTTCTAGATAAGCACATTGTGTATTGTGAATGTGAAGTTGTGCAGTGAATGACAGATTCAAGGTGAGCACAGAGTGTACTTCTGAGCCTTGGTAATGATGCAGACATCCAACATACAGATGAAGATGGGAATAATGAGGTAACCTGAGAATCGGGTGAAAGATATGAAAAAAATCCTCTTCCTGGAGAAATATATTTGTGCTGAAATATTCTGCTACCAAAATAATGACAGCTGTAGGGAAATTAGCCATGTAAAAAATCCTAAAATCAAATATGAATTAGTTTCTTGAGGCTAAAATTTTCTGAAGTAACTGATTAAATCAAAACTTCAGTATATTTTCTTTTACGTTTGTCTAAGGATCTGCTCAAAGCAACACTGAGGAAAAATACATAACCCTCTGGGTTTTGGAAAATAAAAATTTATCTGTCAGAGTCCTGAGTGAAACAAGAGGCTCGAGCTAACCTGGCCAGCCTATAATTGTCTTTTTCCATAATTCTTTGCAACCTCTTCCCAAGGGTTTGGCTGCTTATGTTGAAAGCCAGCTATGATATAGTGCAGCTGTGTGACCTTGGATCAGACCTCTATAAATACAGATAAATTTCCAGAAAGAGCAGTGAGAAGCAGAAAGTGATATACTATGGGAGACCTGTCAGATGCCTCCCCTGGGCCTCTATCTGTGTAACAAAATGTGTTGCATTTTGGCTTAGGCCCTTAGTCTTTGCCTGAACTACATCAGAGGTATGCTGTGCCAGGCCTTGTTACTTGCTGACGTCAGCCTTGCCATGGTGACTCAAGTTGCCAGCTTGGTCTCAGACCTACCTGGTCACTCAGTGATTGCTGGGCATTCAGCTGACCCCAGTCACCACTACTGTCCTTGCCCTGGTACCGAGGCTTCGTGACTGTTGATGAGTTGCTGCCCTGTAAGCCTCACACCACCCTCACCTCCCAGGTCCCTTGCCCTCATGGAGCAGCCTACGCTTGCTGATCCTCACAGGTAGCTCAAAACCTCTTGAAGCATAAACTGAGCACCATGGAGTATGTCCCTCATATGGAGTGTGTCACCAGGAAATAACTGGGGGTTTTGGAGGGATGTATTTTTTATTTCACTTGCAAAGATTAACAAAAGAAAATTAGCATGAATGAGCAGCTAAAACACAGTGCCTAAAAATGATATCACCCTAAGTTCTACTTCTTCTATTGGTTATCATCTGCAATTTTAGAAAAAAAATGTTTTCCTGGTTTCAGCTGGGATAATCTTCATAGTAGCCAGCATGGGGCTGTGTTTTGGATTTGTGCTGGAAACAGTGTTGATAATGTGGAGATGTTTTAGTTGTTGCTAAGTAGCACTTACACTGGTCAAGGACGTTTTCAGCTCCCCATGCTCTGCTGGGTGCACAAGATGGGAGGGGGCACAGCTGGGACAGCTGACCCAAACTGACCAAAGGGATATTCTACATATTATGACATCATGCTCAGTATATAAAGCTGGGGGAAGAAGAAGGAAGGATGCTCAGAGTGATGACATTTGTCTTCCCAAGTAACCGTTACACATGATAGAGCCCTTCTTTCCTGGAGATGGCTGAACCTGCCTGCCCATGGGAAGTAGTGAATGAACTCCTTGTTTTGGTTTGCTTCTGTGTGTGGCTTTTGCTTTACCTATTAAACTGTCTTTATCTCAACCCACAATTTTTCTCCCTTTTACCCTTCCGATCTCTCCCCCATCCTGCCAGGGGGGAGTGAGCAAGTGGCTGCGTGGTGGTTAGCTGCTGACTGGGGTTAAACCACAACATAAATTAATTAAATTTTGTAATTGTATCATAAAAGATGCTGGAAGAAAGCTTTCAATCTACCCCTAAAGCCGCAGTTCCATTTAGCCTCTTAAATCTAGATTTCAAAGGGAATTTGATCTAGTCCTTTACACAATTTTTGTATCAGGTATATTTTTTTTAGCTCCAGTTTTACGTGTTTTTTTTTCCCCCACCTGACTGGTGATAAAATGTGTTGGGCATGTAATACTGAACTCATTTCCAAAACACACTTTGCCAGAGTTCGTTCTGCCGTCCAGAAAATATTGCTGCCAAAATTTGCATTTTCATACCTTAACTCACTAATCTCAAATAGTTCATGAATACATGCAGGGACCCGACAGATGTAAAATTGGGCTGCACAGCATGTGGGAATGCTGATGTCCTATTAAATGTTAAGTGAGCACCCAGAGTATAAAATCCAGAATTACAGAATATTGCTGTTTGAACCTTCATTTTCTATTTCAGATTCTTCTTTGAATTTATTCCAGTCTAGAATTTATTCTGGAAAGGATTACTAGTAATAGTTTTTGGCTTTTGACCTACATTGTTGTTATTGTTCAATTGGTTTCAGCAGATGTACTCCAGCTGATAGTGGATAAAAATTTAGGCTGCATTGTTCTCATTTTCTCACTTTTCCTTAGCTCAGCCATGTAGAACCACAGCTTATACCAGCTAGATGTACTTCTTTATGTTTTTCTTCACTTGAAAATGTTTCCTTTTCTTTTTCTTCTTATTCTTTAATTTACCATTTATAAAATATGAGAAATGGCGAGTGAAGGCAGCCAAATCTCACAGATCTTTAAGCTTTATTGCTCATGCTGAAAGGGGAAAAACCAAATCTATAACTAGTTTTACAGTTTTCTCATTCTTGGAAATAGAGGACAATTAGAGGTACGTGAATTTGCCAAGAACGCAACTGTGCTGCCAACATTTAAACAAACCAAGGGAGGCATAGAAAGAAGATTGATTTACTTTGGAACAGGTTCCTACAGCTATCAGCCTTCTGCTGGACTTTTCTGTTGTCGTGTGACATTTAAAAAACTGAGGAGTCTTTCAGATTACCCTATGCCAAACGTGAACAACAGTACCACAGTATGATTTGAGGTTTTCAGTATTTTTCAAACTACATAGGAAAGATGGAGAGAGCTGCTGTCAAGGAATCAACATGATACAGAAATGGAAAGCCAATAGCCAATGAGGCAACAGAGTGAATTATTTCAAAAGTAGGCCTTTTTTTCTTTTTTTTTTTTTAAATAATATTCAAAATCAGTTTGTTCTTAATCTCTGTGAAGAAAAGATAATTTTTTTTAAATTGAAAGAATCACAGTCTAAAAACTGATGTTTGACTAAATAAATGGAAATTGCTGAAAATGCAACTTCAGAAGGAATATACCAAAAGATGATATGATAGCTAGAAAGTAAATGGAAGAATGGGGGAAAAATGCTGTCAAACATCTCAGATAATTGACAGATATTGACAGTAAGCTAATATCTCAGAATCTTTTCACCATTTCTTTACCTTGATTTATAGTGTCTTCAAATAGTTTTCAATAACTCTTTTAGTGGGTGATCTGTTTATTAACATCCTTGAAAATAGTAAACTTTAAGTGCATGTTTGTCATCTGTGGAAAGCATATTCTCAGTGCTGGGAGATAGGAGGGCAATGTCACAGTGGAAACATGATTCCAGGGTAAGTAATTCCCATCATAGACAATACACATCATCGTTAAAAGATCCTCTGGTCTGTTGTAACTTTTAGTTTTGTAGATGGACATAGTCATACCTTTGGCCAGTCTCAAACTGAGACTCTTAACACTATGTGATGTTTTCTCCTGATTAAGGTGTCTGATGGTTATCTCTGGATAGCAAGCTAACTTAAGTTGGTTTTTCATCTCTAGAGAATTTTTTATACCGCCCTGAAACCTTCTTCACTGTTTATGTGAAGCCTTACTCAATAGGCGTGCAAATATGTGACTGTATTACAATTACAGAAATGTTCAAGGATAAACATTATAGCAATCAAGGACCACAACCCTGTTAATCTCTTTTGTTAAATCAATTTCTTTCTTTTTTTTTTCTATCCTTTTCCTCAAATGAAGTAGTTTAACCTGTGTGCTAGGAACATGAGGTGCACACTGAAATAAATCTATATAAACCATAAAGACATGTTTTGAAAAGAAAGCCCTGATTTGAAAAGAAACCTTCTGGCTATGGATCAAGAAGCAGTTTTCTTTTGATCAAGAAAGAAGAGACTGTTTCACAAGCCAGCACATGATGGGGAAAAAAAAAACCCAAAACTAAAAGCTACCTTAATGTATACTAGTAGGAAATGGTATCAAGACTATTCATATTGTTTACTTCATATAGGACTCTGCCAAGTTTCAAATGATAGAAGCAGAACCAGCTTTTGGAAAGATAACAGATAACTATGTTACGTCACATAAAACAGCTGTTCTCTTCTGACTGAGAAGACTTCTACATTATGCTGTACTAAACTCATATTGGTGTGACAACTGGACTTGAAACCAGGGGATCGGGCTCAGCCAGCATGGGTTTATGAAAGGGAGGTCATGCCTCACTAACCTGGTCTCCTTCTATGATAAGGTGACCCACTTAGTGGATAACGGGAAGGCTGTGGACGTTATCTACTTGGACTTTAGTAAGGTCTTTGACACTGTCTCCCACAGCATTCTCCTGGAGAAGCTGGCTGCCCACGGTTTGGACAAGTGCACTCTGCGCTGGCTTAAAAACTGTCTGGACGGCCGAGCCCAGAGAGTGGTGGTGAATGGAGTCAAATCCAGTTGGCGGCCGGTCACGAGTGGTGTTCCCAGGGCTCAGTGTTGGGGCCGGTCCTGTTCAATATCTTCATTGATGATCTGGATGAGGGGATTGAGCGCACCCTCAGTATATTTGCAGATGACACCAAGCTGGGTGGAAGTGTCGATATCCTGGAGGGCAGGAAGGCCCTACAGAGGGACCTGGAAAGGCTGGATCGTTGGGCTGGAGCCAATAGTATGAGATTCAACATGGCTAAGTGCCAGATCCTGCACTTGGGTCACAACAAGCCCATGCAACACTACAGGCTTGGGGAAGAGTGGCTGGAAAACTGCTCAGAGGAGAAGGACGTGGGGGTGCTGTTTGACAGGTGGCTGAACATGAGCCAGCAATGTGCCCAGGTGGCCAGGAAGGCCAGTAGCATCCTGGATTGTATCAGGAACAGTGTGGCCAGCAGGAGCAGGGCAGTGATGGTGCCCCTGTACTCGGCACTGGTGAGGCCACACCTCGAGTCCTGTGTTCAGTTTTGGGCCCCTCAGTACAAGAAGGACATCAAGGTGCTGGATTGTGTCCAGAGAAGGTCAACGAAGTTGGTGAAGGGTTTAGAGAACAAGTCTGATGAGGAGCAGCTGAGGGAGCTGGGGTTGTTTGGTTGTTTAGTCTGGAGGAGGCTGAGGGGAGACCTTATCGCTCTCTACAACTACCTGAAAGGAGGTTGCAGCGAGGTGAGGGTCAGTCTCTTCTCCCTAGTAACAAGTGATAGAACGAGAGGAAACAGCTTCAAGCTGCATCAGGGGAGATTTAGGTTGGATATTAGGAAAAAATTCTTCACCGAAAGGGTTGTCATGCATTGGAAGAGGCTGCCCAGGGAGGTGGTGGAGTCTCCATCCCTGGAGATATTTAAAAGAAGGGTAGATGTGGTGCTTGAGGATATGGTTTAGTAGTGGACTTGGCAGTGATATGTTAGTGGTTGGACTCAATCTTAAGGGTCTTTTCCAACCTTAACGGTTGTATGATTCTATGATTATGACAAAGAGAAGTTTTATTGTTGCTATTTGGATGTAAGTAGGAAGATAATCACAGATTATTCCCAGTAATCAGGGAATGAGGAAGAAATTACTGAGGTTCTAGATGTTTCCTCACAACAGCTACTGGATGTTGTGAATTGTATTCTCAGTAAACTAGCTTTTCTCACTTGGTCTACGTTGTTTAGTTCCCAGTTTAGATACCTGACTTTCAGATCCATAGATAGGCATATAAAAAGTAGATGTGATGATTCTGAACCTCACCAGGTCCATGTTCTTCGTGCATCTGGTCACAAGTTATTTTGGGACATAAGCACAGATGCTTAGGTTATGATGCTTGTGAACTGAGCCTTTAGTTGCCTATTTGAATAGGGGAAAGATTGTCATACATCATGTGTTCCATAAATGTATATTAGACTTCAGATTTCTTGAACAGCTCTCCATATGGTTGAAAAAGCTAAGATGCTGTGTTTTCACAATTACATACAGTTCATCATGTAACTATGGTAGTAATGATGGCCATACAAATGTGAAACTATACAAAAGCGTTGCATTACAAAAAAAAAAAACCACTATTAAATTTAGATCTATTAAGAAAAAAAGGCTAACTCATAACAAAAACGTGTTATTTGAATATTAATGGATGTTTCTTGCCTGCAACCTGCTTTTACATGTAATTTAAAATGATCACAATGCTAGAAAGCTGGAATATTACACTAAGAAATGTTTGAGTACTGACTCAGAACAAATTGTCAAATGCTGAATTAGCAAAACTACTTCCTGGAGCACTTAGAAGGGTATTTTTACACAGCTGCTGAAACATCCACGTGTTATGAAGGTTGGTAGTTGTGAAGGGAACATTGCTAAGGGTGCTCTAAATATAGAGTGAAATAATAAAAACAGTGTGCTCCAGAGAATAACCATAAGACAGCAAATTCAGGCATCATTTTGCCTAGAGATCTATGTAAGATGATTAGCTAACAAAGCAGTTGCTGCTATATATGCACTGAACAGTGACAGGATGGGCAGCAGAAGCACTTTGATCATTTATGAAAAGATGTTTTAAAAAAAAACACAGACAGGATATCTCATTTCATTGCTTCTAGTCTGCTACTGAGAAAACATCTCAAGTGAAGTAGAAAATGAAATCAGTTGTTATTAAGAAAAAATAAATGATACATCTAATCATTGATATGTACCATTTTATTCCAAATGTTTTATGGAAATATCTTGTCTGAGTATTCTCATTTTCATTTTGTTCTGATCAGCTGCAATGGAATGCCTAATGGAAAGTGTTAATAACTTCAAGTCACACAAGTGGATCAAGGTCAGTTAACAGGTAGTTTCGGGGATGAATGGAAGGAATATTTTCATGAATTGCAAAATGGGAAAAAAAGGAAAAATTCTTCCAATATATTAGGCCAAAAACAGTTTTCTTGAGACCAGCTGTGAATGAAGGGATATCTGTGACAGAGAGTGTGAACTGGGAAAAGGAAAGAAACACTTGAAAGCAGAACAAGCAAATATGTTTACTGCTAGAAACAAAGACAATGATTCTTTGCTTATACAATTTTGAGAGGAATGCTGGAAAGTCATAGAATCATAGAATGGGTTGGGTTGGAAGGGACCTTTAGAGGCCATCTAGTCCAACTCCCCCTGCAGTGAGCAGGGACTCCTTCAACTAGGTCAGGTTGCTCACAGCTCTGTCCAGCCTGACCTGGAATATTTCTAGGGATGGGGCCTCCACAACCTCCCTGGGCAACCTGTGCCAGTGTTTCACCACCCTCATTGTAAAACATTTTTTCCTTATATCCAGTCTAAATCGACCCTCCTTTAGTTTAAACCTGTTACCCCTTGCCCAGTCACAGTAGGCCTTTCTATAGAGGTTGCCCCCATTTTCCTATAGTCCCCCTTTAAGTACTGGAAGGCCACAATAGGGTCTCCCTGAAACCTTCTCTTCTCCAGGCTGAACAACCCCAACTCTCTCAGCCTTTCCTCATGTGAGGGGTGCTCCAGCCCTCAGATCATTTTTGTGGCCTCCTCTGGACCCGCTCCAACAGATCCATGTCCTTCTTGTGTTGAGGGCTCCAGAGATGGATGCAGCACTGCAGGTGGCCTCTCACCAGAGTGGAGCAGAGGGGCAGAATCACCTCCCTTGACCTGCTGGCCACACTGCTTTTGATGCAGCCCAGGATACGGTTGGCCTTCTGGGTTGCAAGCGCACATTGTTGGCTCATGTCCAGGTTTTCATCCACCAGTACCCCCAAGTCCTTCTCTGGAGGGCTGCTCTCAAAACCTTCATCCCCCAGCATGTACTGATATTGGGATAAGTCTAAGCAAGACAAAGCCTCTACTGCTTATATTGTGTTTGTGGGACAGAACTGCATATATATTTTAATGTAAAAAATAAATGAGATATAACTGCTTACATAGTTTGTGCTGACAGAAATAATCTGACAATATCCAAGTTCTTTACCTGGGCTTGTCTAAAATGTACTTCAGGCACTTACAGGTCTTTTTCAACCTGAAGACAAATAAACAATGAACATTTAGCATAACCATATGAGGAGCATGTATTTAAAAGAAAAAATGCAGGAGGGATTAAATATTCTTTAGCTTTCCTGTTCCACAAGGAACACATACTACTGATGATTGCTCCTTCAAAGCCTCTGAGACATTTTCTTGTCCATTTCTTTTCACATATATCTTTTTTAATTTGGATGTTTATTCAGAGCTGTCCAGCAGCTTTGTCAATAAGGCTGCAGTCTGGCCCTAATGTATTTGCTTAACATTATAATCAATCCATGCTAGAAACAGAAATAATACCTAGAAGTTGACTCCCACTATCATTTTTAAATATCAGCTTAACATATTCTTCAGGTACTGTCTCGGTAACACTATTGATATTACCCTGCATCATCGCTGTTTAAAAAAAACAAACAAACAAACAAAAAAAAACAAAACCAAAAACCAAACCAAAACAAAAAAAGAAAGACAGAAGCACTTAGGATATTTTTTCAGTTTCCTTGAACTGAGATTTATTTTTTCTTATAATTTTTAAATGAACTTGTTTAGAATATTATTCAAGTATACTTTTAAAATCCTTTACTTTTAATCCCTTTGTTATTATTTCAGAAATTCCAGTTCCTGCCTTATTTTGAATTGCTTTTCTTTTGCTCTTATAGTGGCCACTTGAAAGTACTAGCCACTTTTGATAGCAAAGTTTTCCCCAGGAAGGAAACCTAGCAAGGTCTTTAGGTTCTTGTTTCATAAATTAAAACTTAATTTATACAGCTTCCCTTGATATTTGTCCTTCTTACTGTACAACAGAAGTTCAAAATAAAGATAAAGTAACATTTTAATATTCAAACTTTTCTATGGAAATATGTGCAGCAGAGCAAAACTTCTACTGATTTCAGGAGTTCAGAAGTGGTATTAATGTGGATGAAAGATTTAGTTTAACTTCCCACTTCACAAAAAATAAAAGAATTGTACCATAAAGGGATTTGAAGATATTTTCATAGGAGATATTAGAAAACAAACAAAAAAATTTTTCAAAACCTTGTTCTCAGTTACTCAGCTTTTTTTGCTAGTGAACTGCACTTTCCCCAAATAATAATGCATAAGCTGAGAACGTGCAAATGCATTATACTTTTGTTGATGCTAATCAACAGGATGAGGCTTGGGTCTAGTTTGAATCCCTAAATTAAGTTGCCTACATATTAATCTTGTGTTAAGGTACCTGAAGTTATTCAAGGCACCCACATGGTGCTTAGAGGTATGATATAGGACTTAGGGGAGATCTTTGTTTTTCTGGTACAACAGCTGGAGACCCGGAGAGATGCACTGTTGCACCTCAAGGGATACTAGACACCCATGTTTGAGAAACTGATTTGAATGCCTGGAAAACACAGCAATGAAATTTAGGGAGCAATTCAGCTGTCCCTAAAGCAAACCCCTTGGACTCATTCAGTTGTCTACACATAGATGGCTAACACAAATAAAATTTTTTATTCTGTGGGGTACACTTACCTGGTCTTGAGCTCCTGTACTAGGACACTTCTACTAGAAGCTCCAGGTGACAGTGTACCTGGATGATTTCTATTCAGTCATGGCCAGGCTGGTACAGTGATATGACTGAAGGCTACCAAAAAATATGGTTTTCTCCAAATCCTCTGCATCATCTGACCTAGCAAAACACAGGTTTCTTACAACAAAGAAATAATGTGTTGAATAATCATCTCAAGCCAGAAGAAGAGAGAGATTAAATATGTAGGAAAAACATAAATACTTCTGTCCCAGGGATGTCTTTCTTAAATGCACAAGGAGGAAGCCAAGAGAAGGTATTTGCAAAACAGATTGACAGACTGAATGATTTAGAAGAAAGGTTTTCTGAAAGGAATAGGGATCTTGGATTCTTGAAGAGATGACAGCCTAGTGGTGAACAATATAATGAGAAAATTAAGGTATTGTATATCTGTGTTCCTCAAAGTGAAAGATATTCTTCTAGTCTATTAATACATAACTTATCTATCATGCCAGGACTCGACACAGGTAGTGATCTGCAAAAATTAATGGCAGAATGCAGCCATATGCCATAAAAATAGAAAGTTGTGTATGTAAAATAGAGCATATACATGTTCAAATATGAATGTGAACATTTCCAAGTTTGGGGGGAGTTAAAATTATTGAAATCATGCTGTTTCTTGTACAAAGTGAGTTAAAATATATTAAGCTAACAGTCAAACCTAAGGATAACTGGTAAGTGTGGGATTTGTTTCATTAAAAGTAGACATCAGCTAGTCACCTACACTGCCTTGATAATCAACTTAGAGAAACGGGGGCTTCTAGAATACTTCATCTTATCCTAACATAGACGTTTAACATAGGTCAGCAAATTGATTATATCCTAATTTCACTTTCCTTGCTATAACGAAAGTTTAGCATTAATGCCTATATCTAAGCTAATTATATTTTAGACATCTAAAGTCAGGAAACAAAACATACATACTAATTCTTCTGTGCAAAAGAGTAATTTCAAAATACCTTCAAAGGCACGTAGCATCTTCAAAGTGCGAAATGGCAAACAAAAGTTTGCTGACAGGAATACTTCCATGATGTAGAGTCAGCTATGTGGATAAATAATAAATAAGAACCAGAATGTGACAAATGACATATGGTAATTTAGCACTGAACGAAATAAACTGAAAATTCAAATGGAATCAATGGCTCCTCGTAATCGTGAATCTGAAGAGTAATGGTGGACAACATAAGGATTTATTGACAAGAAAGCGTTCCAATTACTTAAACATAGATGTTTAGTAGCATGTAAGACACACAGCCATATTCCACCTGTGGTGCAACTGGTGCTTAGAGAGGAGGAGATCCCATAGATCCTGTGTCATAGCTGTCAGCTGTTACACTCAGAATCTTGCTACAGGGCATGAGGACCACACCTTATTTGCAAAGCCAGGAATTTACTGTTAATCTAATTAAAATCTTAATTAGAATTAAATCTTAACAGTCTAATCAAAGGTATACTATTAGTTTGGTTAAAATGATAGTAACAATTGTTCAAATTATATACAGGTTAAACGGATACAAGCCTTCTACTATCTATCCTTTTCTTTGGCGTTATGCTTTCCTATGGTTTTCATGTCCAAAACTTCATTGGATTCAGCTGGGAAGGGGATTTAGAGTGAGTGGCTGGTGTCCCAAGTTCTTTGCTGGGGAAGGTATAATGCTGATGATGGGGTCTCTTTTTCTGTACCAAGACAGGAATATGACATTTATATTTATGGTTTCTTTCTTGTTAATCTAGGATCTGCTTGTGGTCACTGATTATGTTTTCTAACACATTCTATGCCTTCGTTTTGTTTTCTATGGTTCATACCACATCTGAATTCATCATGTGTTCAGTGACTTACATAAACTGCAAATCTGCATTTCTTTTAATATCAGAAATTGATATTTGGCGATTTTTTAATAGTCTTAGGCCTCCTGTATCACCATGTGTCCCTTTTCTTATTATATTATACATGCATCCAGCACCTCTCCTTTGAGAAATCTGTCTTTCTCTACATTATATTTATGCCAAGGTCATATATATTTCATTCCGCACAGAATAACTACTTGCTTGTTACTACTAACTACTATCCATATAAAATTATGGTTATACCACACAGTTATACCCAGCTAAATTATAATAATTGATAGCATTAATTTATTAGTAGCTATTTTGTTCAATCATATAATTAAATATGAAAAAAAAAATCTGTATCACTCCTAATGGCACACCTTCACTTTCCACCAGAAACCAGGTGCTCTGATCTCTGCTGCTATGTCTCACTGCATCTTCTTTCAGGGACCTGAAGCTTATATTCCCAGGTACCAATTCCTCTGACTGGAAGCTGCCTGAAGCAACTGACTAAATGTTACTTGACTGTGCTGGTTTTGGCTGAGAAGGGGTTAATTCTCCTCACTGTGGGGGTCGGCTACCTTTCCAGCTTCCCGCACTCTGCCGCGTGGTGGGGGGGAGCTGGGAGGGGCAGGGCCATGGTGGGGGCGGCTGACCCCGACTGGCCAATGGCAGGTTCATTCCATACCACGTGACACCGTGACCAATATATTGAGGGGGGGCAGTGGCAGCGCGGAGGCGGCGCGGCGTCGGGTCGGCGGGCGGCTGCGGCGCGTGCGGTTTGTTTCGGCGGTTTGTTCCCCCCCTCCCCTCCCTTCCCCTCCCCCGGGGCTTTGCGCCTCTCGTTGTTCTCCTTTACATTGCATTTCTGTTGTTGTTTATTTTAATTTTAATTATTAAACTGTTCTTATCCCAACCCACGAGCGTTGCCCTTCTGATTCCCTCCCCCATCTACCGGTGGGGGAGTGAGCGAGCGGCTGTGTGGGGCTGAGCTGCCGCTAAACCATGACATTGACTCAAATAAAGTCTCTGTGCTGGCTGGCAGGTTTTGTTTTCATTAACTGTCTAAAAGTACTTTGCATAGTATTATATTGTGGTTTGGGAATGGATACATTACTTAGCAAATCTGTGGCTGGACAGTTTTACTTCTATGCTAGACACCCATGCATAGGAAAATTCCAGTGCAGATTGACTCCTCAATGTATTTCAAAGTCTTTGCTTCTTTGGATTTCCCATTTCCTTCTACATGGATAAATTTACATAAAATGCTAACGGGGAAGAAAAAAAATCTAACATTCCAAGATCAGTTCTGTGAATTAACTTTCAATATGTGCTGCAGACTTCTGTTTTTTAATATAATAAATAATCCTCTCCAGAGGGGATAAAATGTTTCACTGAGAGTTAACTGTTTTCAGGAAGACTGATAGCTGAGGAAGAAATGACACTTCAAAGGGCACACACTAAATAAGGTTAGGCTTCTCTTTGTGCAATATCTATTTATATAGGAATAGATTCCTGGAGCAAAATTGCAGCTGAACTTTCAACTATGTGAAAAAATAAGGGTTAAGCAGTTAAGCAATAGGTAGAAAATGACAACCTGAGAGTCAGTTAAAGGTGAGTTCAGGACTGAAGTGCACCTGAAAAAATAGCATGTGAATGTGGAGCATGTCAGGATAACGAGGCATGCCAGTAGACTGAGCAGCTACCTGGAAGTTGTGTGAGGTCAAAAGGCCAGAATGCAGCTCATTGAGGAGAGACACGTTGATTGCCATATCCTAATTTGTGTGCAGCAAGAAGTGCAGGGAGTATTTGCAATCATGTTCCTGGAAGAACCATTATTCTGAGGAAGAGGCTGAAGACAAGTAGGGAAGGAAGGTTAAATAGTTGGGTGTCAATGGTAGAAGAGCTTATGGCTTTTGGTCTAGAGGTTTTATCATTTTAGGATACTGTGTGTATTGTAGGTTATTGTATTGTACAATAGTTGAGTAGGTGTTGAGAGGTGAGCCCTGGCACTTTTTTTTTCTTTTTTCTAATCTGCCCTGCCCATGCTTAGTCAAGAGAAAAGAAAGTATTACTCTCTGAGTTTGTATTACATATAAATTTTAAACACTAGAGATAAACTTTACAACTCAGGTCTAAACTAAAAAGATTAAAAATGGGAAATATTTAAAACACTGACTGCTAAGCCACAGTATTCTTATCTAAACTATTTAGAAAGATTGTATGATACATTAAGAATAAGCATCTAGAATTATAATTCTACAAAAAGAAACATCAATACATCACCTTATAGACTGAATTTCTTTTCTAGCAGTCTATTTCTTGACTAACACTAAACAGCACCTTTTCAGAAAACATTACTTTTTGAGAGGTTTATTGTGGGAGAAACAAACTACTTATCAAGACTTTCTGTTATAAATAGGCATGAATCATTGTTCTTTTGTGCAACAACATCTAATTTGTATTGCATTCTTCATATAACCAGTCTGCGGGATGCTTTTATAAGATCAGATAAAACAGAGAATCACAAAAGTACTTCAAAATGACTGACAAAAGCAGTAAGAAAAAAGAAGGAAATCCAATCTTGAAGTAATTCAAATTCCCTTCAAGAAAAATAGTTTTCCTTCAGGTAAACAGAAGGAACTATTAGAAAACTTTCTAATAGTTCCAGCCTATTACTGTATCTGGGATTTATTACAAATTGATTACAAATCTGGTATATATTCTGAGCTCTCACTTTGCCAGATCTACTGGAATTTCAAAACATATACTGTTTGACAGACAATTATTAGGAAAGTGTTAAATATAATTTAAGCTACATATGTATTTCATAATTTTATTTTCCATATGCTATCTTCTGAGGGCAACATTATATTATGCAAATACAAGACAAAGAAGAAAAAAACACATACCAAAGAACATGTAGAAAATCTTAGAAATATGATTTATAAGAAGGCCTTTATATTTTATGATGTAAGTGAATATGAGAAATACAGGTGGGACAAACAAATAAAAGGGGACTATCAAAATGGTTGCCACATAGGTGACTGCAAAGTTTTTCATATGACAGTTCCTACTTTATCATCATTATTATTGTCATTAGTTTTTGAAACAGTGATCAAAATGCTAAAGTAATTGTAAGCATGCAAAGAAAGTGTTTATATGGAAGTCTGCCAAGTTAATAGGATTAAGTTTAATTTCATAAAGGTAAGATATTGAGTGCACTTTTACAATGATGTAAAGTGGTACCCAGAAACTCTTAGCTTAGCTGAGCGGGGATTTATTTTTTGCAGCACAGAGAATTCAGCTCAGTGTGTGAATCAGCCTACCTTCCCAGTGCTGTAAAGGAGCAGAAAGCAGCAAAAGAAAGGTATGTTCTGTGAGGTCACTTTTCTGCAGGTTTGCCACCCCTTCCAGTCCAAGTGCCCTTTTTCTTTCATTCCGTGGATTTTGGGAACCTGACCTCTATGTGATACCTATTTTTCACTTAAAAAAGCCTCAAGCATTAAGAAGCTCATGTTGTGTCCTGTGTTTGAACCGTACCAATAAAATTTCTAAAAAAATGAAGTGATTTTTAATGGGCCTTCCTTTGAAGTGTTATGAGAGACTACCAGCCCCTCTACAGATCCTAACCTACCACTTCTTTTTCTCTATTACGTCCGTGGAGCTTGTTTAACCATACATGTCATGTTCACTTCACAAACACATCGATCCCATATTGTGCAAAAAAATGATGGAATGGATGAAATGATGTGCAAACAGAGCACGTGTGCTTATTGTCTACATTCTTCCAGACCCAGTCACTCCAGTTTGCTCTGGGAGAGCACTGACAACTTTTGTAGTGATGCGAATCCCTAGCATATTTGTTGGTGCTTGTGTGTGCAATTCTGTAAATTATTATTACAAGCTTCTTCACTTACAAAACACTGAATGCAGACAGCTTTAGTCCTGAAGTTCAGCTACAGTCAGTATAGCAATCTCACTACTCTTTCTTCAGTGCAGGTGTAGAGGGAATGCTTGCTCAGCCTGGTACAGAAAAACATGCTGCAAATGCAAATAAACTGAAAACAGTTATGCCCACCTTAAGCACACTACTGTAACAAAAGAGATGGAAACGTGTCGACTTTCAAGTGCCCTGTACTGTAAAAGTATTCCACATTTCTTGGACCAAAGTTAGCTCTGTTAAAACCTGCTAGCCTAATGCCTTTTTTATTACTTGCAGGAAGTTAAATACCTTGGCTGCAATCCATGGCCTCAAACCAGTAGCAATAGTTAATGATTTTCTGCTAGATGACAGAGCTTGGACTGCCTGGACTATGTATTGAGCTCTTCTGTCTAAATTCCGCTTTGGTCTTTTCTATGTCTTCTTTTCTTCTTTTTTCCCATAATAGTACAAAACTTGACATTCCTAGCACAATTCATATACTGTTTAATGAATATTCATGTGAATCCCCACCATCAGCTTTGTGTTACTGATTTGTCAACACAAATGTCTTGAAAACAGACTTCTCTGAGAGCTTCTCTAAAATAATTTCTAACTCCTGTAGAAACAAATATTTATATAGAATATTACTTGTAGAGCATGATTGTATTAGAAGTGTTGTGGAAGACATCATATTTGAGGAGTTAGTGATCTTGAGCAAGCCCTGACTGCTGTTTTGGGCCTTGTGCTAAGGCTAGAGATACCCATATCTTAGCAGGAGTGACCATATGTAACCCCTGATACCTAACAACAAAGGGGATCTTGATTGAAGGCTCTGGATTTGTACCATTCCTGGATATAGATCCTGCTCTGGTGGGCATTGAGAAAAAGACGTGTCAGAGATGATGTGTAGTTCTGTTAGTTGCACTAGATATAAAGAGTCACAGTACTATGTGTGGAGGTGAACCTCTCCGCAGATGGGATCTACACAGTGTGGAGTTTCATCTGGGGTCAATGTGATGCTGCACGAGAGTGGCTTTCCCGGCATCTGAAGGAAAATAAGATTTACTTGCTGTCTATAATTCTATTCCTATTTTTTTATCATGTTACTACTCTTTCTATCATGTTATTACTATTGCTATTACTATTGTTATTAAAACAGTTTTCTTGGATCATTTGCTGCTGCGCTTTTCTTATTGAAATCCAGAAAGAATGCTACATCTCCTCTGTTGCAAAACAATGAGTGACAACTGTCTGCTACTCAGAGTCTTTCCTGACAGGTTTTCCTGGTAGGTTTTTATCTTCCTGGAATAAGTTGCTTTGCCATTAACAAGATTGACCTAGTAGGCAATCTTAAAGAGTAGATGAAGTTAGCCTCCGAACTCCCATAAATACTGTGTAACTATTACTAAGTGAAGGACCGAAGTTACAGTAGCCTATACAAGGTGATACGACTATAGAATCATCAAGGTCATTCTGATCATTTATGATGGCCTTTCAAAGAAACACATTTAAAGTCACCACACCTACAATCCCCAGGAGGAACCTGAAGATGGCCTCTGGGTCTTTGCTGGGTCTGTGCTCCACAGTCTCTTGTTCAGAAACTGAGACAAAACCACAGCAGTGAGCATCCCTTCCTTCAGTGGATCCTACCAAAAATTTAGTGTCAAAGCATAGACAAACCAGGTTCACATAGTAATGTAGCGTGTACATCAGTTTAGCTGATTATCAACTTATTAATGCAAACTACAACAGAAGTTTCAAAACCAAAAGTTGTTTGCTTGTTTCTTATATTTCATATCAGTCCAAAACGTCCTAACACCTGAGGGAAAAATAGAGTAAATTCTGGTAACAGTGAACTCAGGCACACAATAAACCACCACTACCACATTCTTCTTGAAAATATTGAGAATAAAGGAATTCTATATTTTCAGGTGAGTAGTTTCAATATTGAGGAGGCAGGTAGGGATATAACTCCTCTGTTGTATGTCATTTTTTCTTTCCAGAGTGTTCTCTACTTTGCCTGAGCTGTTTTCAAAGGCTGGATATATTTTTTATGGGATGAAATGAGGAGGGAATTGGCAGTGCTACATTTTCTTTTGCCTATAAAAATTGGTTAACCATTTGCTTATGTTCAGTCACTTGCAGAAATCAGGGTCTATTATTGTGTAATCTGTACTGTTCTACTGTTTCAGAATACACATTCTAGTGTAAAGGCAAATGTGAGTGGTTCCATCTAAAGTTTTGGAAATACACAATTTTGACTCACTCACATGCTAAGTCTTTCTATTCAATCGACTCCTTTTGAACTGATGCAAACCCAGATTCATAGAATCATTAAGGTTGGAAAAGGCCTCTAGGATCACCAAGTGCAACCGTTAACCCAACACTACCATGTCTCCTAAACCACGCCCTGAGGTGCCATGTCTACACTTCTTTTAAATACCTCCAGGGGTTGTGACTGTACCACCCCTCTGGGCAGCCTGTTCCAATGCCTGACTGCCTCCTTTCAGTGAAGAAAATTTTCCTAATATCCAATGCAAACCTCGCCTGATACAGCTTGAAGCCATTTCCTCTCATTCTATCACTAGTGACCTGGGAGAAGAGACCAACACCCACCTCACTACGACTTCCTTTCAGGTAGTTGTAGAGAGTGATATGGTCTTCCCTCAGCCTCCTCTTCTCCAGGCTAAACAACCCCAGCTCCCTCAATCTCAACCTCTCCAGACCCTTTGCCAGCTTCATTGCCCTTCTCTGAACACACTCCAGCACCTCAATGTCCTTCCTGTACTGAGGGGCCCAAAACTGAACACAGGACTCGAGGTGCAGCCTCACCAGTGCTGAGTACAGGGGCACAATCACTGCCCTACTCCTGCTGGCCACACTGTTCCTGATACAAGCCAGGATGATGTTGGCCTTCTTGGCCACCTGAGCACACTGCTGGCTCATGTTCAGCCGCCTGTCAAACAGCACCCCCACGTCCTTCTCCTCTGAGCAGCTTCCCAGCCACTCTATCCCAAGCCTGTAGCGTTGGATGGGGTTGTTGTGACCCAAGTGCAGGATCCGGCACTTGGCCTTGATAGAACTATGCTGTGAGATTGTTCTATGTTTATACCAGTTAGGTGTTACAAACTACACAAGCAGAGAGTGCAAGCAGTGGATAATCATTCTTAAGATCATTCTTAAGGTAATCCTTAACGAATATATGGGTAGGTACATATCTTCAGTTTACAGGTCTGTTTTTATGGATCCTATCTATATTATTTTATATATAGTGTCGATGCAGATCCATATCTGAGATCCACAAAAATACAATTTCCTTTGCTGAAATGTAGTCAAAATTAAGACATTATATATGACAAAGCTATTTGTTATTCCATATTGCCAGAGTATTAAGAGTGGCAGCAGAAATACCTGAGTTTTACGATTTCTATTTGTGACCTAAGGAAAGAGTTATTAATCTGATCTGAAGGTTCATTTATTTAATGAGACATATCATACAAGTCTTCATGTCCTTACACTTCCCAGTCTGTGGTTTATTTCTTCACTCATTCACATGCATGGCTGTAACAATGTCCTGGGTTATAAATGAGCATTCTGCAGGTGTGTAGTCCATATTCTACTTGTATGTAAATTTGATGATACCATTATAAATTATCTCTTTTAAACTATTTTTTTTTGCTTTATTATGGCCTGTGAATATGTACTTTCTATGGTAATGATTAGCAAATTAAGTTAAATTAACCATTGTCTTGGTTAAGGATTTTAGAATGCCTCAGTCATATCTTTCACTGAAGCAGTCCTATGATGTAATAGTTTGGCTTTTACAGTTAAGATAATTTAAATTCCTTTTCCATGGCTATATAATGTCTTCAGTTCCATCAAGATCATAAAAATGTCAGGTAAAATAAAATGATATATTTTGTTATTAGCTAGAAGACTGCATCATAGCTCTATTTCACTGTGTCACCTCTCCTTATCTTTTCTTATTACTTTTTTTGGTACTATAATCTGAACAGTTAAATTAAAAAAGAAGGGGAGAGGGGGACCAAACCAACTTTTAAGTGCCTTGTTCCTTCCTTTATCACTTTCAGCTTGACTCTGGAATCAATATTATACAGTTTAACTGATTATCACTTGAAAATCAAGAAGAGTATCACTTTACCATGAAAATTGGAAACTTCTTAATAAACTTCCTTTTAAAAATTAAGAAGAGCTAAGAAGCATACGAGAGTCATACATTTGCTAACATAAAATAAAGCTTCTAGTGTAGGTAAATCAAAGACTCTCTCATGCTTGCCCCCTGTGTAGTTTTGGATGAGATGAAAAGGGTACTCACTGGATGTATGTTCTGCTGCCTGTAGATAGAATCACTTAAATTATGTATTTGCTTTTGTTCCACTTAGAAATTTGGTGCCATAGGAAGTCTGTAACATTAGCAAACATCTCCCGTTTGTTGATGTGTAAAATAAGTAAAAGCTACGAAGATTGTCTAGGAAGGATAAAACTAAGAATGATGAAAACTCCCAGCAGTAAAACAAAATAAAGCCAGTCTTAGTTGTGAGACATGAGCTTTGGAGACTGCTGGAGCAGGACAGAAGGCCTGTTTGACAACACAGTTTGAAGCCAGCTTTCCCAGGTGTCTTCAGGACAAACAGAGAAATAACCTATACTGCAAGTAAGTACAAGAATTCAGCTGCAGTAGAGGAGTCCTCATTTTTTCAGGGTAGTTTCATACTGCACCATGAGGCAATGATAACTGTATACACTCTGTGGACAGTTCCAATCCAAAAGTGAGTTTTGGAAACAATACAGATGGAAGATGTCTGGAGCTTGACTTTTATGTGGGCTGGGCTGGGAGGAACAACCTATTAGGAAGATAGTCATGCACCATGTATAGAATGGAACATCCTATTTTGGAGTGAGACCTAGACAACCAATGGGGAAATGAATACATGGGAAATTGAGGCTGGGTTAAGGTGACTGTGGGGGAGTGAGTGAGTGAGTGTGTGGAAAAAATCTGTTAGGTTAAAAGCTTTAATCTTATTGGTTGTCAAAAGTGTCCAAAATCCACTAAGGCTTGTGAGCTCCTCTGTGTCACCCATGACAGAAAAAAAAATGTTGCTTTGAAAGATAAAAAGGGAGTACAGGTCACCAAGGAGCTAAAACTTGGTCGGGAGTGACACCTCAAGGTACTAGCAGGGGAGAAGTTCTTCCTCCAACAGTTTTTTTCTCCTGCACCTGACTCCCCCATAGGGTACTGGTCCAGGATTTAATGGGAGATGGTTCATGGCAATTCCATCTGTATTATGCGTAGAACTTTTTACTTTCTCCCCAGGGGATACACAGTATCTAGATATAGCAAATGAGCTGCAGACCTGGGCTGTAAGGAGAAAGATTAAAAACAAAACAAAAAAAAGGGCTGTTATTTTTCCTGTAGGATCTCTGAAGGCAAGAGGGAAAATCTGGGCAACAGCAAACATGGAGAGATTCTGCACATGGGTTCAAGACAGTTGTAAGGTTGTGGTTAGACACTGAAAGTGAACAGAGAGATCATACTGAAGGCAATGATTCAGGATTGTAAGAAAAGTTAAAACTGGCCCTATTTATGAATTTTCGAAACTCTCCCATCACAATGATCTCTAATTCCCTAACTTATATGTGTGTGTGTGTGTGTGTACACATATATAAAAATATTTATATGTATGTTCTGTTACAACAATGCTGAAAAAGAAGTGAAGTTCAGACTTCAAAAACTTGGAAGATTTATTTTAGGAGAAAGGTTCCCAGCCCCTACCAAAGTGTTCAGATATTTTGTCATTCCATTTCAGTTCAACAGATTGGATTATAAAATGGTTTGGGCCACATTCTCACTAATTCCACAAATGCTGTAGTTCTCTCTGAATGTTGGCAGAATATCCTAGATTGTGAGAAAAAGGCAGTGAAAAAGGCTCTGAAGCATTTTGCAGAGTGTATGTATTAGCTCTTCTTTAGTTCATTAGGGCAGCTGTGTCTTTTAAGAGCCAGTAATGTTGGAGACTAAGTATGCAACTTTACTATAATTCATGCTTTAAACTTCTTTCAGCATTTTTCCCTCCTTTTACTGACTGCTTTTCTCATCTGGCTATAACACTTGTCCTCTGAGAAAAAAAAGATTGTCTTCTTTTAGATCTATTTATAGTTTTTCACCAGTAAAATAACTTTATAGTAGTACAAAATGGCTTGTTTATGCTTACCCAGTGTCCTGGTTTCAGCTGGGATAGACTTAATTTTCTTTCTAGTAGCTGTTATAGTGCTGTGTTTTGGATTTAAGGTGAGAATAATGTTGATAAAATACTGATGTTTAGTTGTTGCTAAGTAGTGCTTACTCAGAGTCAAGGCCTTTTCTGCCTCTCACACCGCCACACCGGCGAGCAGGCTGAGGGTGCACAAGAAGCTGGGAGGGGGCACAGATGGAACAGCTGACCCCAACTGACCAAAGGAATATTCCACAGCTTATGACGTCATGCTCACCTTATAAACTATGAGAAAAGCTCTCTGGGTATCAGTTGGCATGTGGTGAGCAATTGCACTGTGCATCACCTGTTTTGTATATTTTTGTATCGTTATTATATTTTCCCTTTCTTTTCTGTCCTATTAAATTGTTGTTATCTCAACCCATGAGTTTTACTTTTTTTTTTTTTTTTTTTTTTCTGATTCTCTCCCCCATCTCACTGGGGGAGAATGAGCAAACAGCTGTGTGGTATTTAGCTGCCTGCTGGGTTAAATCACGATACCCAGCTGTAGCTACCTATTTTCCCTTTATGAGATTATTTGTGAAACAGCCTCCCATCAATAACAAGAGACAAAATATAGCAAAGAAAAGAGGAATCGCACATCAGAAAATACCCTGAAGGAGGTAAATACAGTATAAGGAATGGAGTTTTAAACAACCTTTCACAACACTTAGATCACAGCTATTATTTCAGGAGGTAGAAGGACACTTTTGAAGGCAGCAAAACAGCACCTAACAGTTTCAAGATAAAAAATTTCCCTGTGAAGACCTTTGAAGGCTATATGGACAGTAGTCTGAGAAAAACCCCAAAATCAAGATTCCCGAGATGAATTATGGGATAAAGAGAGAAAGTACATTGTATTCTTGGAAGCTATTCTTGATGGTTAAATTTCACATAATAAATGACTCTCTGAAAGAAGCAGAGAAGCTACCTCTGGAGACAGTATTCTTGCTGTTGGATAACGCTGAGTGTCAGAACAAGCCTAAAACAATAGATGCACTGCAGGCAGCCAAAATGAGAGAAAGAGAGAACAAGCCAGAAAAAGCATACAGCATAGGACATAGACCTTGTTCATGAGCGCAGCGAGTGAATGGGACGCAAATGAACTGGAAACGAGTTCACAATATAAAGTGTGAGACTGAAATACTTCAGTACCTTTTTGAAAAAGTATGCTTTATTTGAGAAATAATTCTGGAAAGACTGATCCAATTTATATCCATTATTATAATGACTATTGGCTCTAAGACTATTTTTGTAAGAATAGTGATACCTTTTGGAAAATATTTTAAAATTCAGAGACTAAAGAAACAAAATTTGATAGTAAAAGACCTAGTTTTGCAATGTTCTAGGAAATGGAATTTCAAAATTTATCACAGCGTTCATGTTCAAAATTAAATTCTCAAAATAACTAAATCAACAATTTTAATTATTTTATTCATTCAATCTGACTAATAGCGTTGGGATTTCTATATTAGATCAATATTTACAGGTAGCAGAAGTACAAATTAACAGACTTGAAGACAAGGGAGCATATAGGCAAAGTTAAAACATAAATCAGCCTCTGAATACTATTTCCAATTCTGTAAGCCATATCATAAACTATTAATCTATCCCCAGACTCCTCAGAAATTGTTCACATTTGAATTTATAAAAGATTATCCTTTTGTTTATTTTTTTCAAATGCTTAAGTGCAGAGCTAACAATCACAAAGGACTCCCAAACTGTTCTTTCAAATGAATCTGATTAATTCATAGCAGGCCCCAATTTTTCTTAGCTCTCTTTTTATTGCTGTTGTAGCAGAAAAAGCTCTTCATGCTTTCCTTGTTACTTTCAGCTGTGCTTGATCTTTGCTTTTGCTATTTCCATCCTTGCATACTCAGGTGATGTTTCAGTGTTCCTTCTGGATATCCTGTCCTTACTTCCACCTCCTGTACACTTCATTTTTTGCATTTGATGTCAGTCATGTGTTCCTTATTCAGCTAACCTGGAATCCTTTTGCACCAGCTTGACCTTCTGCCCAGTGGTATGGACCATTCTTGTGCGTAAAAGAGGTTGTCCAGGATTCCTCCTTGAACTCTTTACTCTTCAGGGAACCTTCTCATAGGAAATGCCAACCAGACACTATGAAGCATGCATTCCTCAAGCCCACAGAATTACAGAATCAAAAAATGGTAGGGGTTGGAAGGGACCTCTGGAGACTATCTTGTCTAACGCCCCTGCTTGAGCAGGTACACCTAGAGCAGGGGGCACAGGAACGCATCCAGTTGCATTTGAATATTTCCAGAGGAGACTCCTCAGCCTCCCTGGGCAACCTGTTCCACTGCTCTGTCACTCATATGAGTTTTTCCTCATATTCAGGTGGAACTTCCTGTGTTCCAATCTGTGCCCATTGCCCCTTGTCTTGTCATTGGGGACTACTGAAAAGAGTCTAGCCCCATCCTCTTGACACCCACCCTTCAGATACTTATAAACATCGAGAAGAACCCCCCTCAGTCTTCTCCTCTCCAGGATGAACAAACCTAAGTCTTTCAGCCTTTCCTCATAAGAGAGGTGCTCCAGTCCTCTGTTCATCTTGGTAGCTCTCCACTGGACTTGCTTGAGCAGTTCCCTGTCTTTCTTGAACTGGGGAGCCCAGAACTGGACACAGTACTCCAGATGCGGCCTCACTAGGGCAGAGTAGAGGCGTAGGATAACCTCTATCGACCTGCTGGCCACACTCCTTTTAATGCACCCCAGGATACCATTGGCCTTCTTGGCCACAAGGGCACATTGCTGGCTCAGGGTCAGCTTGCTGTCCACCAGCACTCCCAGGTCCTTCTCAGCAGAGCTGCTTTCCAGTAGTTCAACCCCCAGCCTGTGCTGGTGCATGGGTTTGTTCCTCCTGAGATGCAGGACCTTACACATGCTTTTGTTGAATTTCATCAGGTTCCCCTCAGCCCAGCTCCAGCCCAAGTTTGCAATTCTTTTTTTCTTTTAGCTGACTTCTCTCAGTAGCTAAAATACCACCATCTTTTTGTTGCTATAGTCAAGTCTGTCATCAACCTTAATATCCCCAACTCTTTTTCTTATTCAAGAGTGGCAAAGTTCTCATTTAATCAACTTGTTAATCATCAGCATCAAACAATTGCCTTTGACATTCTCCAGAAATCTCCAGGCTAGTTTATATTCCTTTCCATGGAATGGTGTTGTCATCAGAGTCTCCCATAAGAACCAGGGCTTGTGACTAGCTTTGCTCCATCACTCCAGACTCCGTACCTCCCCCCACTTTTGTTACTGCCTCAGGTTACACTTAGTCCCTTTGGTGAGGCAACCAGTGGCATAGCGCGCGCGCGCGCGCGCGTGTGTGTGTGTGTTGGGGACGGTATGGTTGGTACATAGAATTTTTTCTCTGCTGCTCTTTCCTTCTCATGTTTTTCCTCTGCTCCAGCATGGGCTCTCTGCAGGCCACAGTTCCTTCAGGAACATCCATCTGCTCACGCGTGGAGTCCTCCATGGGATGCACTGTGGATATCTGCTCCACTGTGGAGCACCTCCTCCTCCTCCTCTTCTGACCTTGGTGGTTCCCCTGCTGTTTTGCACTTTTTTTTGTCCCCTCCTCCTCTGACTGTCTGTTTTTTTCCCTTTCTTAAACATGTTTTCCCCAAAGCTTGGCCGAGGGGCTCAGCCGTGCCCTGGGGTGGGTGGGTTGGAGCCGGCTGGAACCGTCTTTGTCTGGCACGGGGCAGCCCTGGCCGCTCCTCACAGGGGCTGTCCTGCAGACCCCACTACCAGCCCCTTGACAGCTACACACAGTACATCAACAAAGATTGCCAGTCTGAGTAAAAGTCAGTAACAGCTACCACTAAACCTTGGAGCTCAGATAGAAGGTAACGTATGGACTATTGGGCTCAACACTGATAAGTGGGTATGTGAACTAAAATGGAAAAAGGAAAATACGCTGCTGGTCCTTCAGTCTTGTACTTAAGTTTGGATTTTGAGAAACGCTAGTGCTAGTCATACAGACAGACTTAAAGTAATTTAAAAAAAACAACAAGTAAAACCAATAAATAATAGATAGTTGGGTCTTTACTAACCACATTAGTTTCACCCCACATTGAGAATAATTGTGTAAATACACATGAAAGACAATTATTATTATGCGGGTAAGTAATACAGTCTAGGGGAAAAAACCTAAAATTCTGTACAAGACTGTACATTAAAGAAACAAAATTCAGAACTTGGCAGCTTTGAAACTTGTCTTACAAACATTTATGCTCTACTCTCAGCACTGTGGTTGGTTTTATGTTTGCTTGAAAAGAAAGAAAGCTTGAGGAAAAATATATGAACAGATTGACTGATTAGCTGTGGAAACACACAGCAGAGGAAAACAGTGTGCTGGTCTGAAGGTGAGGAATAAGATATGACAAAATCACTATTCCCCAAACTACAAATACATTCCTTACTTTTTTGACACCGCTTCTCTCAGGCTTTTTTGTGACCTATGTGTTTAACATTTCATTTGGGACATAGTAAAGATGGAATTCCTAAGCCAACGGGTTGTAAAGCTAAGAGCAGAACAGAAATGATTAATAAAAATGCTATAAGAACTGTTTTGTTTCATTTAGTTACATTTTGGTTTTGTTAGCTACAAAAAGACATTGATGTCCTTTTCAGAACCTAGCAACTGTAAATTTCACAAGTAACTGGAGATGGAGAAAAATTACAGAACTTAAAAGTGCCTGTTCTTCTTTAAAAGCTTTGTTTGAAAAAAACACCTGTGAGATATAAATTTGTTTTCATTGGAAAGGGCTTGCCTTGTGTCTGAACTCTAGTGGGGAAGACAGCCTCAGGGTGAAAGTGAAATGAGCTAAGCATGCCATTATGATGTGTACAAGTTAGCAAAAAACTACATTACAGGAACTCAGGACTTCTCAACCAAATCACAGTCCAGTGTTTCTTCTGATTTGTTACCCAAAACCATTACTCCTGAAGTTTTACCCTAGTATCTATTTTCCATAATTTTCCCTTTTTTTTAGAACAAACTAAATTCAGTGTGGTTCTTGTAAACAAAAATACTGGTAAGTACATATATGAAGGAAATACAAGTAATGTTAGAGAAAAATTTAAGTTATATTCAGGCTGGGGATATAAATTCTGTTACTGGAATAAAAAATTGCAAGAGCTGGGGTTTGAAATTAATCTCCCAAACCACACTTTCCCCTTTACTTTAAGATGACCAAAAAAACCCCCAAAAACCAAAACCAACCAGTCACAGAGTCTGGCTCCATCTATTTAAATAACCCATTTTCCCTTGTTCTTCCAGGTCTCTGATGCCTGTCTGCAAAATCCATTTCGCTAAAAAGGCTTTCCATAGGGAGAAAACAGAAAAGCTTAACGCTGATAGAGTAATGTTTGCCATGTAAAAAAATTCTGAGATGCATATATTGTCACAGAATCACAGAATCACAGGTTGGAAGGGACCTCAGTCTCAGAACTGTATCCATTTTGCTTTATACTCGTTGTTATCAAGATTTTTTCTTAAAATCTTAAAACATCTTAATGGTTATATGTTTTACACCATTTTGCCCAGGAAAACCCTCCAAGCACTGTATTGTCGTCTTTACACCTGCATGACGTGTGACATGGGCTGTTCTAGCTGATAGTATCTGTCCTACTGCCCTTACAGCATCTTCAACAGTATGTCCTTAGCACTTGCCATGTGCATGACCACCACATTTACTCTATTATTCCACTGCGCAGATGTATGTTAGGTAGGGACCAACCTACAATATCCCCTCAGTAGCCAAATACAAAGTTTGGAGCACTGCACTTCTGACATCTCACTTCTCCAGTTCTGATGTCTTTGTCCTGACTCTATGCTTTCAGGTTGTTCACATTCTTGCCCTTGGTTCCAGGGCTACCTCAGCCTAACCATCTGATAACCAGTATCTCACATAAATAACACCTCGTTTTCACAGAGGAGGCACAATAGTCACAAGCACACTTCTTTGAAAAGGAAGGGATTGCATGGCCCCAATCTGCCTTCTAAGAAATAGTATCAAAGTTGGCATCAAGCCAGCCCGAGCATCATTATAAACAAGTATTCTGTCTGTGCGAAAAGGTTTGTGAAAAAGGCGTAAGATTGATACCTACATAGGTAGGATTAAATCAGGAACAATTAGACGTTTCAGAGGAAAAGATAAAAGGAATAAAGTGAGCAACATACAGGCAGGAACAAAAGAAAAGTCTCAGAGGAAGACGTATAAGAAACCTTTAATTATCTGGTGTTTCCTATGGGCTAAGACCTAGTACCTGTGCTGTTATGTGAACGTAGTTTTACATCTGCGGATATCCAAGTTCAGAGGAAAATGTCAGACTTGCACTGCAGGGATAGTTGTGCCTCATTAATACTAGCTATGTTAAACAATGTCTTAGGAAAAGGGCTTAGGATCTGTTTTGCACCAGGAGGTGCCTGTTCCTTATGATCCCAGTATAAAGGCACTCAGACTTTGTAAGGTATAATTGAAAATGCTGTTTATTAGAGCTAACACTCTGCAGTAGTACAGATAGTCTTATGTCCCTTTAGATGCTGGAAGCCCTGAGTGGAGTAGCATCAAACAGGACTCCCTGTGCAGCACAACATGCCAACACTGGCCAGAGCAGACATTGTTCCCTTTCAGACATTTAAGCTATGATATTATTTTATTCCACGGAAGCAACTCCTTTATCTCTACAGTCAAAAAAAAAAATTATGTTCTCATTTGAACTTCTTGCTGCACCATTTAGATAAAGGCAAAGCCTTGCAGGTGGCTTAATCGCCACTAGGACTGGATGTCATCCAGAAAGACCTAGACAAGCTGGACCTCATGAGGTTCAACAAGGCCAAGTACAAGGTCCTGCACCTGGGTTGGGGCAATCCCCAGTACCAGTACATGCTGGGGGATGAAGGGTTTGAGAGCAGCCCTCCAGAGAAGGTCTTGGGGGTACTGGTGGATGAAAACCTGGACATGAGCCAACAATGTGCGCTTGCAACCCAGAAAGCCAACCGTATCCTTGGCTGCATCAAAAGCAGTGTGGCCAGCAGGTTGAGGGAGGTGATTCTGCCCCTCTGCTCCACTCTGGTGAGAGGCCACCTGCAGTGCTGCATCCATCTCTGGAGCCCTCAGCACAAGAAGGACATGGATCTGTTGGAGCGGGTCCAGAGGAGGACCACAAAAATGATCCGAGGGCTGGAGCACCCCTCACATGAGGAAAGGCTGAGAGAGTTGGGGTTGTTCAGCCTGGAGAAGAGAAGGTTTCAGGGAGACCCTATTGTGGCCTTCCAGTACTTAAAGGGGGACTATAGGAAAATGGGGGCAACCTCTATAGAAAGGCCTACTGTGATTGGGCAAGGGGTAACAGGTTTAAACTAAAGGAGGGTCGATTTAGACTGGATATAAGGAAAAAATGTTTTACAATGAGGGTGGTGAAACACTGGCACAGGTTGCCCAGAGAGGTTGTGGAGGCCCCATCCCTAGAAATATTCCAGGTCAGGCTGGACAGGGCTGTGAGCAACCTGACCTAGTTGAAGGAGTCCCTGCTCACTGCAGGGGGGGTTGGACTAGATGGCCTCTAAAGGTCCCTTCCAACCCAACCCATTCTATGATTCTGTGACGCTATGATACTACAGTCGCCGGCACCGAGTGGGAGCTGCCTGCGGGTTCCTCTGTTACAATGAGCTGGGTGAGGTTACCCTGCAGCAAAGGGATTTGTACCGCCCAGCACAGGCTTGAAGGGCCGGCCGTACCTGCAGCACCGCATGGCACAGGCCTGGGCCTGCTCAGGTGGGCTGCACTGTGCATCACTAACCCCTCGACGTGCCGCGGTCTTCCAGTCAGGATCACTCCAAGATCAAGGAAAAACAAAGTGCTGAGAATGGCTTGAAGGTAGGTCCATTTGTTGATGCTCTGCATGAAGGTAAATGATGAATTTAGAAGAGCAAGGGGAATTTCTGTTGGTTCGTCCTTGTCTTCAAACAACAGTTTGATTTCTAAGCAGCCAGAACACACTTGTCACAAATTTCAGGCTGGCAAATTTATCAACTGCATCTGCTGCTAGATACTATTTGATTCGAAATCTGTAAGTTGCAATCAGATTGTTCAAACACTTGTTATTTCATCCAGAAAGGCAACTGATATCTGATTTGTCAACCAAACTCAGTTAAACATTGTGTCAAAATAAACCACAAGATTATTTCCTCCTACAAAATGTATTTTAATTGCTTTTTAGTAAGAAGATAACCTCTTCTATTGGTCACTTTGTTATAATCTTGGAACTGTGAATTTAGCTGTTAGTGGGAGAACTAGAACATATAATTTGCAAATCAATATTTGAATTATGCTCAATTTTAATTAGCTTTTATTGAAAATACATTGCTTGCGTACAGAAACTAATGGATTAAAAATGGAAGGTTCCTAATTACTGAACACTGGTTCACATTACTACTGTATATAAGGGTGCAATATCTATTTGATTTATTCAGGAGTTTATAGACGTAACTGTAGGTACAGTAATCATAACTCAGAGGTTTTCTTGAGGGCATAACCTATGGCAACCCACAAATTTTTAGGTTCCCTTTGTTTTATATAGGGTAGTTGTCATTGTCTTCTTGGACAGAGATTTTACTTTGTTGTATTAAAATACAGTTCATTGAATAAGAACTTTCTAATTAGGCAACTCAAATCACTCCTTAGCAGTAACCTGTCCTCCTTATTTGTTACTTTACTGATCTTTCTGTTTTCTTGTGAGGAAAGGCTGAGAGAGCTGGGAATGTTCAGCCTGAAGAAGAGACGGCTCAAAGGGGATCTCATCAGTGTGTGTAAATCTCTGAAGGGAGGGTGCAAAGAGGATGGAGCCAGGCTCTTTTCAGTTGTTCTCACTGACAGGACCAAAGGCAATAAGCACAACCTGAAACACATCAGGATCCTTCTAAACATCAGGAAACACTTTCACTGTGAGGGTGACTGAGCATGGGCACAGGTTGCCCAGGGAGGTTGTAGAGTCTCCATCCTTGGAGGTACTCTAAAGCCATCTGGACACAGCTCTGTGTAACCGGCTCTAGAGTGACCCTGCTTGACCAAGGGTTGTTGGACCAGATGACCCTCCAGAAGTCCCTTTCAACCTCAACTATTCTGTGATTCTGTGTTTCTGTGACTAGTAATAATTAGACCAGTAGTATTTTAATTATACTTCTATTACACAATTTTTTTAATCTTATAAACTACATGTCTATTTTGGCTTTTCCTGTATATAAGGTATGCTGCGTTGATGCCCATAAATTAAGTTTTAAAAATAATAAAGGGAGTTTGTGGATTGATACTGGGTTTTGATCCTGGTACTGTTCCTTGATGGTATTAGGCGAGAACTTTTTTTTTTTGTTTTGTCTGTTACCCACCCAATCACTCATCAGAAATTCCTAAATACTGTGCAGCACTATATCTTCTATCCAGTCATGGGCTTTACCTTGTCTACAACAGGCAGTTGACAATTTATATTATCTTCTATTGGTTGTTGTCTTCAGATTGTTCTCCGTCTAGTGGATGTTATAACTAAATTAGGCTGCTAAAATAAGGCATTCTTTGTTACCAGTTATCGTTGGTTCTTCATTTGTCAACTGATTTGACCAAGTATGTTGGGAGACCTATGCCATATGAATAAACTTGCCTTTTACTGATTTTGTAAAGTATATATGTCATTCACTTTGAACTTCAAAAATTTTGGGGAATCTACGTCTACACACAGTACTGCAAAGCTCTTCATCCAGCTTCTTTAGGTCTCCTACAGAAATTATCTCTTGTTAGTCTTTTAAAAGTGTTTAATGTTGGTATATGATCCCACACTCTTCTTTGTAGAAAATGGAAATTTACAATTCCATGCATAGGATATGGGATGAATGTATAATTTTAAATATCGGAAGGACATACCTTTATCTTTTTGACATGCTGTGTTCACTTTTGCATGTGTTTTCCTCATTGTTTTTACATAGTAATAAAAAATGTTTCCTGTTCTTCAAAAATTCAGCACTATGTCATTGAACAACAGTCCTTGTTTTGTTTAAATTAAATTAAATTAAATTAAATTAAATTAAAACAGTTCTTGTTTTAATTTTATTTTCCATCAGTTATATTAATAAACACTCTGACAAGTTTCACTGTTCATTATTCCTATTTCTAGAATACAAAACAAATGTTGAAATGCCACTGTCTTGAGGAGTAGAAGATTTATTAGAACCAGATGGATATAATTTTCAGAATAATTTCTCACTTTTTATATTATTTCAAATTTACTTTTCATCCCAAAAAGTAAGAAAAGCAAGTTCTTAGTAAAGCCTTTGACAACAGCTAAAACCAGAATTCCATGGCAGCTACTGGAAGCCTCTGTTGAGGTTTGGAATAGAGCTGCTGTCTATGTCATAATCTACAACAACAAATGCAACAAATGGATATGATGTCTATTACTGTGCAAATACTAGATTGCTGTAACTGAAAGTGTGTGTATAATTGTATTTTTTATTTAATATCAAAGCAAGGACAAAAATGTACCTGTAGACATACGGATATAATGCACCAGAAGATGCTGAGGAACTCAGAAAACCCTCTACCAGTGTAATCATTTCAAAGAAAGTCTGATTCAAATGCTTCTCAAAATATTATCTTAGTTTAGGATGTTTTAACATTTGCTATAGTTTAAGCTTTACTTTTGACATTCTGGGGCATGAAAGTCATAAAAGAATCTGATCCGGGATCTTAACTAAATACCTCTATAGGCTGACAGAAGGTGCCATAGCTGCTTTACTATAATAAACAGAGTAATAAACAGTCTTGACTAGAAATCTTGCTTATCTATTTATAGAATCATAGGATCATTAAGGTTGGAAAAGGGTGGTGGAGTCACCACCCCTGGACGTATTTAAAAGAAGTGTAGATGTGGCACTTCAGGGCATGGTTTAGGAGGCCTGGGGGTGTTGGGTTGATGGTTGGACTTGATGATCTGAGAGGTCTTTTCCAGCCTTAATGATCCTATGATTCTATGATTGTATGTAGCTGAGGAACTGAAATGCATGGAGCTTGCAGTTGGCAATGGCACAGTTGAGAGCTGCTGGGTAAGGATTAAGGGACAGGCAAATAAAGATGATGTTGTGGGAGTCTATTATAGGCAACCCAGCCAAAAGGATAACAACTATGAGTTATTCTTTAAGGAACAAAGGGATGCTTCTAAGTCATTCCACCCTTGTCCTTATGGGGGACATCAACTTCCCAGGTGTCAACTAGGAATACAACACAGCTGTGACAATCAGGTCCAGAAGATTCCTAAACCATTCGGATGATAACTCCTTGGTACAGACACTAAAGAAACTGACCAGGAAAGGTGCCTTATTCAATTTGTTGTTTAATAACAGAGAGGGTCTTGTGGGTGAAGTGGTGATTGGTGGCTACCTTGGCCACAGCAACCATGAAGAAGTTTAAAACCTATGGTAACAGGAGGAAAACTGCCAGCAAGACCGCAACTCTGGATATGAGGAGAGCAGACTTCAAGTTGCTCAGGGAACTACTTAGTAAGGTCCCCTGGGAAGAAGCTTTTGAAGGTGCTGGGGTCCATCAGTGCTGGTCACTTAAGTACCACCTCCTAAGAGCACTGGAGCAGGCAATTCCAAAGTGTAGGAAGTCAAGCAGGCGAGGCAGAAGTCTGGCTTGACTGAGCAGGGACCTTCATCTAGAAATAAGGCAAAAAAAGAAAGTATATGGCCAGAGGAGGCAAGGTCAGGCAACATGGGAGAACTATAGGGATGTTATTCACCATTGCAGGGAGGAAGTACATGCGGCCAAAGCTCAATTAAAGTTGAAGCTGGCCAGTACTGTGAGGGACAACAAGAAGGTCTTTTTAAAAAATGTTAATGGCAAAAGGCAGGCCAGAAATAAGATTGGCCCATTACTTGATAGGCATGGTCACCTCACAAACAGGCACATAAACAAAGCAGAGATGTTTAATGCTTTCTTTGCCTCAGTCTTCAACACCAGAGCCCTGGGCTAGGAAGCCATGACTGTGGGAATGATAAACTCCCAATCAACCCCAAACTTGTGTGGGACTTGCTGGATCTCTAAGTCAACGAGGCCTGATGAGATTCATCCTAGGGTACTTAAAGAGCTGGCTGATGTCATAGTAAGACCTCTCTCAATAAGGTCTGGGAGTTATTGAAAAACACCGGAAGGACAATGCAGTCATTGGTCCTGGCCAGCACAGCTTCACAAGGGGAAAGTCCTGCTTAACAAACTTAATTTCTTTCTATGACAAGGTTACCCACCTAGCTGACCAAGGAAAGTCAGTCAATGTTATCTTTTTGGATTTCAGTAAAACTTTTGATACTGTTTCTCACAGTGTCCTCCTGGACAAAATGTCCAGCACACAGCTGGATGAACAGACAATGCAGTGGGTGAGCAACTGGCTGATGGGTCGGGCTGAAAGAGCCATAGCAAATGGAGTTACATCGGGCTGGCAGCTAGTCACTAGTGGAGTTCCACAGGCACCCACCTTGGGGCCGGTACTCTTTAAGGTATTCATAAATGACTTGGATGCAGGACTTGAAGAAAGACTAAGTTTGCTGATGACACAAAATTGGAAGGAGCTGATGACACTATCAAGGGCAGAGAGATCTCATCAAATTAGAGAACTGGGCAGTCACCAACAATAGGAAGGTTAACAAGGGCAAGTGCCAGATTTTACACCTGGGGCACAGCAACCCTGGATATACATACAGAGTGGGGAACGAGAGGCTGGAGAGCAGCCCTGCAGAGAGGGACCTGGGGGTTCTGGTCGATGGCAGGTTGAACATGAGCCAGCAGTGTGTCCTGGCAGCCAAGAGGGCCAACCATGCCCTGGGGTGCATGAAGCCCTGCATTGCAGCCGGTCGAGGGAGGTGATTGTCCCGCTCTGCTCTGCCCTGCCCTGGTGCGGCCTCACCTTGAGTGCTGGGTGCAGTTTTGGGTGCCACAGTACATTAAGGATACAAAGCTACTAGAGAGAGTCCAGGGGAGGGCTACAAAGCTGGTGAAGGATTTAGAGGAGAAACCATATGAGGAGCTGCTAAAGTCACTTGGTTTACTGAGCCTGGAGAAGAGGACACTGAGGGGAGACGTCCTCACAGTCTGCAGCTTCATCATGAAGGGAGGAGGAGGGGCAGGCGCTGATCTCTTCTCTCTGGTGACCAACGACAGGACCTGAGGGAATGGCAGGAAGATGTGCCAGGGGAGGTTTAGGTTGGAAATCAGGAAAAGGTTCTTCACCCAGAGGGTGGTGGAGCACTGGAACTGTCTCCCGAGGAGGTAGTCATAGCGGCAGGCCTGAAGATATTCAAGAAGCACTTGGGCAATGCCCTCAGAGACATGGTGTGAAATTCAGGGTTGTCCTGTGCGGGGACAGGAGTTGGACTTGATGATCCTTATGGGTCCCTTCCAGCTCAGGGCATTCTATGATTCTATGATGTATGCCATAGAGGTTACAGCAAGAATAACAAGGAATTTGACACTTTCTTAATCGTTGCTTCAGGTTTTCTCTTCAAAGTATTTCTGAAGTCAATATACTTTGAAAGTAGAGTTAATCTTTAGAAAAAAAGAAGACAAAAACCCCAAACACTTTGCCTCCATTACACTACTACTAATAAATTAGCATCATGATGAAGAAAAAAATTACTAGTTTTCAAATTTCATATTACTAAGCTTTAAGTTAAATTTAATAGCTATATTTCTGAAACCTTATCAAGTACTTGCAATTTAACAAACAATCTTAACACACAAAGTCAGCATTTCCTAGTGGTGGTAACTGCTACTGACTTCTATTCTGCAAGAAACTATTTTCCAAAAGGAAAATTTCCAACTGTCTTTTAGTAAAGAAGATTAAAGGAACACTTTATAGTATATTAGAGGAAAAAAAAAACAACCTGCTAGACCTACGGCAACAATGAATATACTAAAGCATTAAGTATTCACCAACCTTTTCCTTATTGACAAGGAAAAAATTGTCATGTCTTCAGGATGTTATTGTGATACACTGAAATACTTCCTGCAGGATATGAAATTCTTTATAGAAGAAATTAAATTTAATTTCTTACATGTTTGAATGATAAATGAAAAATGTAGAGAACTTTGCCTGCAGTGTTCATTTTAAACTTCATGGAGCAAACAAGATCCCATATAGTTTATCTTCTTTAAAGTAACTGGAAGTTATAAAAAGCATTGAAATGTTACGTATTTTCAGAATGTCGTCCAGGCGATTTTCTCTTTTTTCTTAATTTTTTTTTTTTTCTGCAAAGGCAGAAACCAAACCAAACAAAACAAGAAAGTAATCCAATAACTTCTTTATTTTACTTACCAGTCCATTCTATATAATTATTTCACTGAAAGAAAGACTGTAGTGGAATTTTCTAAATTTGTTCAAAGCCATCATTCTCAGCTCTTACACCTCCTTTGTTGCTACACTTATAAATAACTCAAAGATCTCTGGGACCTTCCATCTCATTTTTTTAATAAGATGAAGCCTTAGTAACTAAATGAACTGTATTATTTCTACCTGTCTGTTGTGATCCTGTGGTAAGTAAAATATCCCTTCCAGCTTAAACACAAGGACACTAATGGTATGTGTCAGTCGAAGTGACTTTCCCTTTATCCTTTTTTGAAAGCATGATTTTATTTATTTTTTGTATTAAAGATAATTTTGGAGGGGATACTCTATGCATGTCCTCCCACCGTAAGCTTGCCCAGGATTCCATTTCCACACTTTCTGGAAGACTGTTTTGTAACAGTAATGCTATATTACAGAGGACATTTTAATTTTAAGGAATTCCTGTTGGAACACTGTGGTGACGGAAAGAACATTGTTCAGTCCCCGAAGACTGTGATTACCTGAAAATTTCACTATTTTTTTTTTAAACTGTGAGTGTAGGTCGCTACTGGACACATTTTACAGATGAATGAATTAGCATACAAATAGATTAAGAGTTTGTTGAATGCTATCCAAACAGTAAAAGCGACTTCAGACTAGACTTCTCCTTCTATATCCCAGTTCAGCACGTGAAACTAATGGAGAAAAAATTATGAGTTATGGACAGAGGTGAAAACACAAAAACAGGGACATTCCTGTCCTCCTTCCTGAAGGCTCCATTCATCTGAATGTGTATGCTTAATCATGATGAAACCATGTATGTTTTGCTTTAGATTATGGGTAGTGCCTTGGCACATGACAAGTGCACGTCCAGGCATACAATGTGAAAGCATTTTATTCATAGTTTGAATGCCCTACAATAGGTTTCATTGGATGCCTCGTTTACTGACATATTCCTTTTGAGTAGCAGAAGTATACTATAGACACAAGGTTTATAATGTATTGAATACTGCAGCTTTTAGAGCTATGAATCTCTCCTTTTTTTTTAGATTAATTACTTACCTTTTCTTTGTCTTTATCCCACAATATATATAATTGCAATTATAAAAAATTAAAGGATAGTAAGAAACACCAGTATACAACATATTTTACAAAATTAAGAGTAATATTATTTTCTGCAATAAGATGCACTATTGCCTAGAAAAGTCAGTGTCATGACAGTAAATGAAAAAAAAGTATGAAAATGCATTAGTATCCTAGAATAAGAGTGTTCACATTTCACATCAATCCTTTTGGCCCTTATGCCCTCTTAATGGATGTTCTAAACTCAAAACTGAAGAGCATAGATAATTGGTTTTAGAAAAAAATATTGAATTTGAAAAGAAAGTTTAAAATAGTTTTCAGCTCAGAAGGTACAACATCCTTTAAGTGTGGTGGGTTGACCCTGGCAGGATGTCAGGTGCCCACCAAAACCTCTCTATGCCTCCCCCTTCTCAGCTGGGCAGGGGAGAGAAAATACAATGAAAGGCTTGTGGGCTGAGATAAGAACAGGGAGAGATCACTCACCAGTTACTGTCATGGGCAAAATGGACCCAACTCAGGGAAATTAATTTAATTTATTACCAATCAAATCAGAGTACAATAATGAAAAATAAAACTAAATCTTAAAACACCTTACCCCCACCCCTCCCTTCTTCCCTGGCTTAACTTTACTCTCAATTTTCTCTACCTCCTCCCTCTGAGCAGCACGTGGGGATGGGGAATGGGGGTTGAGGTCAGTTCATCACACATTGTCTCTGCTAATCCTTCCTCCTCAGGGGTAGGACTCCTCACACTCTTCCCCTGCTCCAGTGTGGGATCCCTTCCACGAGAGTCAGTTCTCCACGAACTTCTCCAACAGCAGTCCCTCCCATGGGCTGCAATTCTTCACAAACTGCTCCAACATGGGTCCCTTCCACAGGGTGTTGTTCTTCAGGACCAGACTGCTCCAGCATGCATCTCCCACAGGGTCACAAGTCTTGCCAGCAAACCTGCTCCAGCGTGGGCTTTTCTTTCCATGGGTCCACAGGTCCTGCCAGGAGTCTGCTCCAGCACAGGCTTCCCATGGGGTCACAGCCTCCTTTAGACACATCCACCTGCTGTGGTGTGGGGTCCTCCATGGGCTGCAGGTGGATAGCTGCTCCACCATTAACCTCCATGGGCTGCAGGGGGACAGCCTGCCTCATTATGGTCTTCAGCATGAACTGCAGGGGAATCTCTGCTCTGGTGCCTGGAGCACCTCCTCCCTCTCCTTCTTCACTGACCTTGGTGTCTGCAGAGTTGTTTCTCTCACATATTCTCACTTGTCTCTACAGCTGTATTTGTGTAGGGGTTTTTCTTCCCTCTTCTTAAATATATTATCCCAGAGGTGCTACCACTGTTGCTGATGGGCTCAGCCTTGGCCAGTGGTGGGCCCATCTTGGAGCTGTCTGGCATTGGCTCTGTTGGAGATGAGGGAAGCTTCTCACAGCTTGTCACAGAAGCCACCCCATAGCCCCCCCCCGCTACCAAAACCTTACCATGCAAATACAATACATTAAGTTACAGGTAGGTATTATAATCTTACAAAGTTTATACATACAGCTTCAAATAACACATATTTTCTATGGCAGTAGAGGTTGCCAAAGTTCTGTGGACTCAAAGGTTTACAGCAGCATAAATAACTATTATTAGAGAATCTAAACTACTGTATAAAGAATGACTCTCACATATTGTATTTATTGATCGTATTGTACTGATTATATCATTCTTCTGTTTCTCTTTTATAACTTTCCAATAAATGTTCCAATCTGCGAAGAGCTAGAGACTCAGGTTTATCACAACTGAATTTGGAATTTCTTCGTGATTCAGGACTCATCTAGTTTACTTGTCCACCACCTTGAACTTTGGACTGTATCTTTAAATACTTGTGATTTGTATTATAATTTTACACAGGTGTAAACAACAACAC
Source organism: Phalacrocorax aristotelis (assembly GCF_949628215.1). Lineage (NCBI taxonomy): Eukaryota > Metazoa > Chordata > Aves > Suliformes > Phalacrocoracidae > Phalacrocorax > Phalacrocorax aristotelis. The sequence continues at coordinate 49,591,919 of NC_134276.1, forward strand.
AGCTGCAAAGAAGCAGTGAGTCAAGTTCAGTATCTTTGTTATCAATGGCAGGTTGCTCTGTCAAACAGTGTGTAAAGACCTTATTTATCCATAATCATTAATCTTTGATCTTAAAGTAGTATATTTTACTTCAGTGGACCTTATTTAAGGACTGTCTGTCTGTAGGCTCTGAAATTTACCCAAGCCCAGATGGTAGATTGGGCCATTTGAGATCCATTATTCTTGCCTAGTTTACCTTCCTTCTAAAGAAACCAGTTCTCAATTTTATTCCCTTTTCCAAACACTCTGATCAAACTCTTGTATCTTATTTTGTTCCTTAAAGTTCATTCTTCTGGCAAACTGGATTGTATGAACTGCTAAAAGGTGCTCATCAGTGGTGTTTGAAGAAATACAGAGGGCAACTCAATTTGGTCTTCTGAAAGAAAACTTATATTTTGTTCCTTAGTAGATGTTCTGCACTGGAGGGCGCGCAGGGTTCTTTCCATATCTCAGTAAGAAAAATAGAGAGGCAAAAGGTGTAACATAACTGCTTTAATAATAATGCAATAGAAAGAAGACAAATACAGAGTGAGTAAATCTTACAATCCTTCAGATGCTGGGAATTCCACTTGCATGCAACATTGAATGGACACCTGGTGGACATCCACTGCACACTGTATAGGTCCCATCTTTTTTTTGAAAGGTAGGAGTGCCATCTCCTTCTTAATGTCCACCAGAGCAGATCTAGCTACACATATCTAGGAAATGTAGCAAGGAATGGTACTTACCCAGAGCCTTCCAGCAAGTTTCCCTTTACTGTTATGTACCTGGGGTTATATAGTGGTCACTCATGCTAACATATGGGTATGCGAGGCCCTAGCACTGGGCCCAAAAAGGCAGTCAGGCCTTGATCAAGATAACTAACTCTTCAAATACAGTATTTTCCACAAGATTCCCAATACAGTAGAGATATTCCAGGATGGTATAGTACTCTCTTTTCCATTGACATTGGCCGCAGCAGTGCTCTCTCCCATATCATGCAACGTGGATTTGCAGAACTCTCTCCCAGTTCTGACACATTATTCTTTCCCTGCCTTTTGTTACTACCACCTTCTCTTCTATATTCTGGAAGAACACTTCTGCTGTTAGCATCTTTCTTTCTCATGCTTGTTTTGTGTGACCTATTTTACTTCCCAGTGACTTTCTAGACTAGAATTTACAGGAATGTCTGTACTGTATGCTGTCATGTTTCAGGATCTGTGATACATACTCTGAGTGTTATGATTAAAAAATGCTGCTTTGGTGCTTTATAAAACACTCCTCACATGTTTTCAGATGTTTTTACTTAATTAAATACATACTGAAAAAGAGTATTTTTGTCTTAGTAACAATAGGAAATATGTAATCCTAGAGGAGACACAAGGTCAACTAATGTGTTATGTGCTTGCATGTGCCTAGTAGTGTGGGCATAAGAAAGTCCATGACGGCATGCTCTTGAGGTTGGTGATGCCCTCCCACTACTAAATGCATTCAGAATTTGAATGTTGATGTACCCCATGACCCTTAGAATACTAATTTTGCATTGTAGTCAAATGTGGGACAAGCAGTAATTAAATTAATGAAACAACTGTCTTTGTTTACAAATACTCCTTTGCACAGAGCATGAGGGACAGTATCACCGTTCTTTTTCCATGGTTTTTGGTAACTCAGCACAATAAAAATTGTCGTCCAAGTTGCTTGCTTGTGCCACAATAGAAGTTACTATTATTCTTTTTTCCCCCTCTTAGTAATTTCTTTTCATGTTCATTTGCAAGGGAACTAATTTGAAACATTGCTTTAGTTTCATCATATTTTCCATACTTTCTGTTTCTAGTCTGCTAGGGTTATTTGCTTATTCTTTGTTTTTGAAAGTTTTTCTGTTGCATAGCGGATGTTGAGACAAGTTCACATGCACAAAGTTATAAACAGAGTCTGTAGCTGATGGCATACATCCACTCTAATGTTGAAAGTTACTTTTGTGGAAAAAAAAAGAGCAGAGGAGGGGAGAGAGAAAGGAAAAACACTCCCCCTTGGCCAACCCAATACTTGTCCCCAGACAGGTATCCTCTATAGGACATCATCTCCAGTACAGCAGCTCTTCCTGCATGAGACATTTCACATAGCAAGTACGTACTTCCATCAGAACCTGCTCATACTTGCTCTAGTTGTTCCTACTTAATATGTTGTTATTGGGTCCTCCAATATTAACAACTAGCTATGACCAAAGGGTAGGAAAAGGAGAGAGGGAAGGGATGATTCCCATGCTAGTGGCAGTCACTTTGCACAAGAACCCACCATAACAAGCAGTATTGGGACTTGCAGGTGCAAGGCCGTGAAAAAATGCCGCGCACACGGACACCAACGTGTGAACATCAAGAGAAAAATACTGCCAAATATTGGGAAATAAAACACAGCCATGGCAGCTTTCTGGATTGTGAGGAGAAAACAGCCTCCAGAGTTGCATATAAAATACCCTTGGCAATATAAAGCTAAGGCACCTAAAGTACAGCGCCTCATTTCTGTCTTATTATCCATTAAATTAATGGGAGTGTTTTAAACTTACCTTTTAGTTAATAAATCATTATCTCAACGAGGGGCTAACACAGTATTAACGTCAATGGTATTTCTAGATGTTTAAGCAAATTCCGTGTCTAACTCTATGCTATTTTAATATAGATTATTTGGAGAATGATAGGAGTGTACTAGAGTAAGCAGTGTACAAGTAGGCAAAATATTATACAAAAAGTAGAGGAATGAGTAATTATGAGAAAGACATATGCAGGGTAATCTGGAATTCTTGGAAAGATTTCTACTCTAGATTAAAATGTGTCAGGATAAAGTTGTACATCAAGAATGGAGGAATGGAGACCTTATTTGCTAAGACGTAATAGATTATAGGTTACTATGAGTCAAAATAAAAAATTTTTGAGGGGAGAGTCCATGTGATTTTTGAATACACAAAAAGAGAAACCCACAAATAAACAAACATATCAGACATAATTGGGATGTTCTTTAACGTATACATCTATCCCTGGTTTAATAATCTCTGAATCCACTTCTATATTTCACAAGGAAATAAGGATGGAAAATGTATTCAGCTAACAGTTTAAAAATAGTATAGGCTTGTGAGAAAGACTTTAGAAGTTCAATCTTTTTAATCAAAAGACAACAGTTGTATGAGATGATTTATTTTCAGACAATAAGAAATTTGCTTGAGGAGTAAAAGTGCAAAGTAGGACAGCTAAAAGGCTAAAAATCGTCTGAAAGATGTTTGTATGATTCAACAGAAAATGATGTGCAGAATTTTCAGATAGCTTAAAACACTGAAACACTTTACAAGACCTTGTAAAGGACTCCTCATCTTTGACAGCTTTAGTCAGAGACTGAATACTTTGATGTATTTGAAACAAGAATTAATTCTTAGAAGTTAAGTTATGCAGAAGATCAAAACCTCATGACTTATAAAACCTCATTCAGTCTTGTTGAATGTATTACTTTATATTTAAGAATATTAGCACCTTATGTGATGGTTTTTCTCAGAGTGAAAAATATTTGGAGGGAATGTGTGGAGGCAATGCTGGGGACGAATCCTTTCCTGATTTGTTTGCAAGTAAGTCCTAAACCTTTTCTTTTTTTATTTTTTTTTTAATTTACATAAATAAGCAAAGTTTTTTTCTAAGAAACAAAGGAAGTAATATTGTTTTACTGTTTTGCCCTTGTGATATGAGACTCTAGGATTTTACGTAGTCGTATGCATCCAGAGTACTCAAACTGAAGAGGAACTTGGAATACTGTTTGAAGAATGTTCTTTTTAAAAAGAACAAGGGGAGCTGGGGCTGGATGTAAGGGGGGAAAAAATCACCATGAAGATAATTAAGCCCAGGGAATTTTTCCCAAGACTTGATGGACAAAAGCCCTGAGAAAGGTGGCCTGAATTTAATGTCCATGCTCTGGGTACGGCTTTGGATTGGTTGACTTCACAAGGTCCCTTAAAGCTGGAATAAGTCTTAGATTCTCTAATGTCATTACTCATTTCTTTTTTCATTAAGAAAACCATTTCAGGTCTTTGGGGTTTTTCTTTATTGTATTTTTTTCTCTATACTTTTAATTTTCCCAATATTTATACCTTTATTGTCAGAGGTGGAAAACTGAAATAGAAGTCTCATTTGAAATTTCTTAACAAAGGTTAATACATTTCTATTTGCTCTTGAACATATCTCAATCTTTTTTAACTGAATCAAGATGTGGAAAGTAGTGTATATGAAGAGATTAGAGATTGTTCTTTATTCTTCTATATATCTAGCTTCTGTATAGCTAACCTTCTATGTAGCACTTCAATATAGCTAGCTCAAAATAATAATATTGTTTACTCAGTAACAAATCTTTAAATACAATTTCATGCAAGAGTACAAACTAAAGTGTATTAGATATGACGTATGTGCTTCAACAAACCATTCAATTGTAGAATTATTCCCAAAGTAATGTTTCCCACTGCAAAAAAACCCCACCATAATTCATATCCAAAATATGTCTATAATTAATCTTCTTTTGCATTTACAGATGGTTTAACAGCAGCAGTTTTTATAGTGCATAAAATTTATGCATCACAAAGCAGATATCAGTTTTTCAGCCACACTTTCTAAAATCTGGGGGTAGATGTCTAGCACAGACTTATAGTCAATAAATACAGGTTGAACTGATTTCTGATTTCATTTGAGAGCTGTAATTCATAGATTATATTTTTTTTTTGGGGGGGGGGGGGAAGGCCACTCTGTAGTCTTATGACCTGTGATAGCTTTATGATACTGGAAGTATTTTTACCTATTTCTGTAGAATAATCTCTATAAGAGAACCTGTAGATGAAGGAGACAGGATATGCTGAATTTTGAACCAACTTCCATTATTTTTAACCTAAAATCAATACAGAGTTTCTGAGATAATATTCTGAAACCTCACAGGCTAGAAAAGATTTGCTACAGTGGTTTGAGGCAATTAAAATTTTTATAAGGATAAGCAGCAAACCATCAAATTATAAGACTTGCATTTCATTTTGACAAGTTAAAAAATGACTGTTCTTTAGCTTTAACTCACCTTCTCTGCATTCTCACCCTTTAGGTGCAGTGTTTTATTTCCCAAACTGCATTACCTACTTTTGCTGCCTCTCATTATAACCTCTCATGGCAAGCACCTGTGATCACTGCAAAGATGATTTTCACAACAGAAAGGTGTTTTTTGAAGGTGGGAAAAAATATCAAAAAGATAATATCCAAAACTTCCACCAGTCTTACAAGGAAATCCCTGCATCCAAGCTATCTGAATGCAAACATCAACATCTGTTGGAGACAGACACTAAAGTATTTGAGTCTTTTATCAGATATTAAAAAAATGTCATGTGTACCTTGAGCTTCCTTCTTTCTCTGCAAAACTCATAAAAATATACCTTGCACAAATATAAGTCCAACCTGTGAAAAGCAATAATATACAGAAAAAAATGCAGGAACATTTTTTTATGTATGCAAGAAAATTTGCAGAGTTTAATAGAAACTGCTAATGTAAGATCAGGCTATAGGAGCACAAATCTTGTTCTGCAGTGTCATAGAGGAATATTGCAGTCTTGGGACCTGTAGTCAGAAAAGGCAAACTATTCCTCAGAGAGCTTTCTTTAGTCGTATGGAAGACTGAGCATTAAAATGAATACTTGAACTGAATGGGGGACAGGCACATTGACTTGATGTGCCTGTTGTTGAAGAGGCAAGTCATAGGATTCTAAGTGGATCCAAGTCATTTACACAATTTCACACGGCAAGCCACAGACAGAAAAGGGCATGTGTGTCATCTGTCATTATAATTATTTTGAGAAAAGTGATTCATAGGGATATTCTTAATGAGTGAATGATGGAGAGTAGTGACTAATTCTTCATAATCAGGACTGAGGACCGATCACCAAAGTCACCCAAAAGACAAGGATTATCATATGTATACAAACAGTGGTCAATCAGAAGTTGCATGTATTAAGCCCATATACACCCCCACCCTCAAATGCACAAACATTTAGGTTGTATAGCTTAATTTATAAAAAATAATAACCTTATATATAGAAAGTCTGAAACTTTGACCTCACCCTGACAAATGTAACCCCACCCCCAAGATTAATGACACAAAATTAGGTTAATAGTTCATTAAGCTATTTATTATCATGAGAGGATTCCAAATACCTGTATCTAAAGGACATTACTGTTTTGGGGGCAGGTGCCCAGGGCGGCTGCAGGGGCGGCCTCTGTGAGGGGAGTCCAGGGCTGCCCTGTGCCAGGGACAGTTGGTTCCAGCTAGCTCCGCAAGGGCACAGCTGAGCCCCTCAGCAAAGCTGGTGGAAAATATATTTCACCTCTGTGGAAATACATTCAACAAAGAGCAAAAAATGATGGACAGGGAGAGGAGGAAGGAAAAAAGGAAGAACACCTCCCCCCCCCAAAAAAAAAAAAAAAAAAGAGAGGAACAGGAGAGGGAACACCAAGGTTAGAAGAGGGGGAGGTACTCCATAACGGAAGAGATATCCCCTGCAGTACATGGAGGACCATACTGTAGCAGATATCCACACTGCAGCCAATGGAGGACCCCAGGCCACAGCAGATGGCTGTTCCTGAAGGAACCACAGCCTGTAGAGTGCCCATGCTGGAGCAGGGCAAAAGAGGGAGAAATAAAGAACAACAGAGAGAAATCATTATGTACTGACCATAACCCACACTTCCCATCGTCCTTGTGCTACTCAGGGCAGGGGTAGATGAATCTGAAGCAAAGGAGTGTGTGAAAGGGAGGAGGAAAGACCAAGTGTCCAAGACAATATTTGTGTTTTTGTTTCCCATGGGCTTTGTCATTTATTCTTCTTATTTTCTTCCCCCATCTCCCTGAGGGGGAGAGAAATGCAGTGAGCTGATGGGTGGGTGTTTGCCTCTTAGCTAAGGCTTACACACCAAAATTACTGACTCCAAAGTGTAGAAAGGGCAACGATTACTTCACATAAATCTATGTCCTCATAAGCTGTAGATCAGGACATTTTTGGAGGTAGAATGAAAACTTGATATGAATAGAATCAAAGGAAAACTTTTGCATGTGTTACATGTGGAAGAATGTGTCCAAATTAGTCTCTTGTGCTGTAAAAGTATTGTTAAAACCCCTGGATGCTCAGCCCTGTGCTTGCATAAGACCTCTGACAACTTCAAAGCTAAATGAAGTAGTATAAGAAACCTGCTAATCTGAATGTATATATTTTCATGTGTGTGTGTGCATGTAGATGGATGATTCTATTTTTATTTCTGTACACTTTTTTCTAAATTGTTCTTCACTGTGCTTTCACTTGGAGTCTGTAGACCCACTGTTCCTTATTTTTATCCTAAAATGGATTTGCTTGAAGCATAATTTCCAGACTGACAGGTCCTCAAACAAATGCTTTAACAAGTACTTTAGTAGTCTTCTTTCAGAAATGAAAGGAGACTTAAGGCATGCCTTCTGCACCACCGCCATAAGGGTATAATAAGCAGAGTTATAGCTAAATTTTCAGGAGCATGTGCATGAATATGAACTAACACTCATCTGTAATCTGGGGCAAGGACCAGAAACTTTACTTGTGGCAGGACAGGAAGTTGTGCCAAAATTTCATTCCTAAGGTGCTTGAAATCAAAGATCTATATTTTTATACCATTGGAAGGGTTCCTACACATTTTGGCCCAGATCAAATAGCAGCTCCCAAACAATTTTTAAGCAAAATTCAGGAGCTAGTGTGAGGCAATGACCATTTTCAATGTGTTGTTTGATGGAGACCACCATTTTGGAAAGGTGTAGTATGGATACAGGCCATTTTGGGCCAGCTGGTCTCTGTACCATGAAACGGTTTACTGCAGCCCAAGGCCCAGGCTATGTTTGTAACAGAGGACAATAGTCGGGATCTAGCAAGTTACTTAAAGTACATCGTTCCTGATATTGATTCAGTTTTTCCCTTAGCCAGCTGTAAGCTTTGTCTCTTGATCAAGCAGCAAACTGAGCAAGACTTTTTAATAATCCTCACAAATTTAGAGAAAAAGTAAATACAGGACTCTGGCTTCTGTGACCAGAACTCCTAGCATCTACTTTTGCTATTATCCCAGTAGAATGTATGACAATGTCTAGCCATCATAGGTGATTTCTTCTCATCCAGTGTTCAAGTTTCACGGTGAAAAATGAAGATGTGATACATATAGAACTAAAGGAAGGTTTATATGGGACTTATATTTGATACATGGAAGCATACAACAAAATAAAGATCTTCCACTGTAAAAACAGTTTTGAAGCCAGAGGTCTTGGGAAAAATCTGGATACTCTCGGATTTCAGCTATTGATCTAAGCTTTGTAGTTTATTAAAAAAAATATACAACATGTTAGATATTTCTAGGACTGAGCTAGAACACAGTGAACCTCAAACTGTTGAGAATTACATATATCGTACAGCTTTTATCCTGCCTACATTTGTCAGAATTGTGATCGGTTGCAGCATCTTCTTATCTTAGTAACGATACTTTTCATCTGGGTAACAGTGTTCACTTCAAGGGTGTGTATATAATTTGTCATCTCGTTATTCATTAATTGTTTTCAATTTTATTACCGTTCTCTGCTCCTAATTGAAGACATTTGATGTTTCAGGTTTAATTTAGCTTTTCTGCCATTTGTTCTGTTTTCCATTTAAGTTGTTGGTCACACCAGTCGGTTGTTCGCAGCCATCTAAAGCTGTCCTTATTTGTAATGATCTCTTTTTATTTCATTCCAGTATCTGAAATCCTAGCATTATTTTAACTTTAAGAATGTGTCGTGGTTCAGCCCCCATCAGCAACTAAACACCACACAGCACTCACTCACTGGCCCCACCCCTGTGGGATGGGGGAGAGAATCGGAAGAGAAAAAGCAAGAAAACTTGTGGGTTGAGATAAGAACAGTTTAATAATTAAAATAAAATAGTAATGATAATCACAATAACAACAACAACAACAACAATAACAATAATAATAATAAAAAGGAAAAGAGGGAAAGTAAAAAAAACCACAAGTGATGAAAATGCTCACCACCTGCTGACCGACGCTGCCTCCCCCCCCGGCCAGCCCCTCCCAGGTAACATACTGGGCATGATGTGACATGATGTGGAATATCCCTTTGGCCAGTTTGAATCCACTCTCTCAGCTGTTCCCCCTCCCCTCCTGGCTTCTTGTGCACCCGGCAGAGCACGGGAAGCTGGAAAAGTCCTTGGCTAGTACAAGCACTGCCCAGCAACAACTAAAATATCTGTGTGTTATCAAAATCATTTTCATACTAAGTCCAAAGCACAGCACTATGCCAGTGAAGAAAATTAACTTTATCCCAGCTAAAACCATGACAGAATGCTTAAAAATTTTCAAATCCTCCAATAGTAAAGTTTATTTGTCTTTAGCTTGACAGAGAATTTATCACTATATAGAGCTGAGATGAAGTGAGTTTGTTGCAAAAATTATTAACTCAGAATACCTTTGTTCAAATTAAGTTCAAGTAAGTTCAAAGAAGCAACTATAAACTGTGGAACCCAAATACAATATGAAAACACATTAATTTATTTTTTAGAAAATATCTGTGTTCACTGCATGGTATGAAGACATTATGGTGACCCGGACTGCTTGTCAGCTCTGCACAGTCTCTTTGCTACAGGTCCACGATGGGTCAACCACTGGAAACAAGGCCTTCTTCTCTATACTAAGGAAGGTGTGCCAGGCACCCCTCTGCCTCTTGCTGTCTTTACTGCTCTTTCAGGCATTCATTTGATACCTCTCTTACTTCACCTCTGCTACTATATTATGAGATACTGCCCTCCAGCATAGGCTTTAATGAATCCCTCCAGTACTGTAGCATAAATTAAGAATCAAGTTATAGCAGAACATATCCAGTTAATTATTTTAGTGTCCTTTTAACACAACATGCTACCATTTTTATAGGAAATTGCAAACTTGGAAGAATAAAAATGATCCCCTCTGGAAATGAAAAATGAGAATCTGCATCACTTTATTATCCATGTAATGGAGGTGAATCTTCTCCTTAGGATAACATAGTCACCCGCATCATGTTACAAAAGAGATTATATATTGACAGGAAGATACAGAAAAGAAGGAAATCAGCCCTCGCTAAGATTAGCACATCAGTATAAATCTGGCTATTGTCTCACAAGACATCCTACTAATGGAAAAAGAGCGCTGTTTGCTGAGCAGGTACAGGCAGCCTAGCCTCTCTGTTGTACAGCCAAGCAGTTAAAATCTGGCAGAAAGCTCCCTTGAGTAGTTATGCACAGATCTTTGTGTGGAGATTTTGTTTTAATGATTGATGAACATGGCTGTAGTTTGAATCCTTATTGAGCTTCACCAATTCTTGACATAAATGCATAAACAGGGCTTTTTAATGGCAGGGTTTGTTTGGGTTTTTTGGTTTGTTAGGGTTTTTTTGTCAGAGTTACTATGCTTTAACAAATTCTGCTGCTATTTGCATTCACATACCTGGAAAGATTATGACCATTCTTGTGTTCAGAAAAAAGAATATAAAAGCAGTTACAGCAATATGTATTGTATGCTACAATATTGACAGAAGAATGCTACCTAGAGTGAAAATAATCTTAGCCTGGTCTGGTTTTCCTTTGGCTGGCAATACATTAGCTTACTGTTGAGGGGCTAAGGCTAAATGTGCTAAACATATGCTAAACAGAAAAGGTTATGATTAATGCCTAATATATGTTTGCCTTCAGAAGGTAATAAGTGACACCTGAGCTAATAATTCAGAACAAAAAATGTATTTAATGTATTATGTCTGCTTTGGTGATGATAGAATATATTATGCAATCAATTGCTTAAGTGCAGGCTAAATATATGTGCATAGTATCTAATAACATTGTTTAGGAGCATAAATGAAGCATATGAATAAGTGTTTTGCTAGACCAGGCCTTGTCAGAAGGCCACAGAAAAAATACAGGTTATTGAGAGTATTTCTATTATTTAAAGATATTTTGCTATCTTTTCATTTTTAAGTAATCATCACAAAGTAGAAAATAGTTCACAGCGAGCATTTAATTTTTGATATGTGACTTCTGTGTTGTATTAATTAGTTATAGAGGCAAAAATCACAATGTACTATTTTCGTTCCTAGTTTGTTTTTGTATAAATCTTTAAAACAGGAGGAAGGACCAAAAAGCTAAACTATTACAGAGACAAGTAGTGCTAGATCTCACTGGGGATGTTCAGAAAATGTATATAGAAAATTTTTCCTTTCTAAGGTAAGCATTATTCTCTTTCAAGACAGCTACATAAACAAACAAATAAATAAATACCCTGTGTAAATGGGTTTTTGTACAGAAATTATCTCCAGTTTAAGGACAAAGCTCACAGCAACAGAGGTGCCTGAAATGATAGTCTGGAACAGTTTACCAGTTAGTAGTTATACTTCTGGGGGCATATAATCTAGAGAGAAGTGCAAGAGCATATAAGCCATAAGAAGGGAAGAATCAACATTTGAACAAAAGCATCTTTATTGCGGACTCATGACTACTAATTCATGAGCATGCAGGCCGATTTTTTTAATGAAGATTCACTTTCAAGAGGAATGAATACTTTTTATCAAAAAAGTATTTATCCAAAAAGTATTACCTTAGCTAAGTTAATACTAATCACAGCAGCCTCATTCCAAGATTGGCCATTTTGTTTCTTTTAATTTAAAACAAATAAATGTGTTTGCACTGTAATTTCATGAGAACACAAAGTGTGGATCTGTCAAGGATTTGCCTATCTAAAAGTGGTAGACTTGTGGTCAAAGCACGATAAGTGCTTTCCTTTGTAGAAATGTGCTTCAACTGATAGCTTAAGTATCTCTTCACCGTGCTCTTTTGGGCTATTTTTTGCTATGTTCTGAATAAACAGCAAGTTGATATTACGTTTTCACCATATACCCTATATTTAATGGCATGCTACTAGACTAGCCCAGAGAAAACAGCTACAAGCTGCAACAGGGGAGGTTTAGACTGGACATTAGGAAGAATTTCTTCACTGAAGCGTGGCGAGGCATTGGAACAGGCTGCCCAGAGAGGTGGTGGAATCACCATCCTTGGAGGAATTTAAGAAACATGTTGACGGGGCACTTTAGGGCATAGTTTAGGAGACATGGTGGTGCTGGGTTGATGGTTGGACTTGATGGTCCTAGAGGTCTTTTCCAACCTTAATGATTCTATGATTCTATCATCTGAACTCCTATTGACCTGAAGATGAATACAAATCTCATATCTCAGAAAAGGACCCTACTAATTTTTCTGGTTTAGGCTTCTATTTTTTTTTTTTTAAATTACATCAGTCCTGATGAGGCTGTTACATTCTGTATGGAGAAGAAAATGTTAATTTGACTAAAGACTCTTTTTTAAAGGGTTTCCCAGAGAGGAATACATTAATATGAACTGGTTATCATTGTTCATTAATGAAATGCATGGTGGTAATTAGGTATCTTGAACTGTGAATCCCACTGGCTAGTAAAGATTTAAAACTTCAAGAGATTGTGCAGTTATATTCTGTTCTCTTTGTTTTTAAGCTTCCTCCTTGGTTCTGTAGCTTTTCTATTCCAGCCTGGGGGACAGAACTTTCCCTCAGAAGATGGCAGATTTGAACTTTTCTGGCCAAGGTTAGAACTGATTCTCAGTTTTGATTCTACTCTAGGCATTAGGCTGTTATTTAATGCGAACCACCTCCATCTCTGGTTGTCATTTTGCATGAGAGTGGCCTTGGGGTTGCTGGGTTTTTCTTATATGGGTGATATGTGCATGTCAGATGTTTTTGAAAAATTCGATCAGCTTGGGCCTGTCAGTGCAGTGCGTGCTTGATTTGTGAATGCCCAAACAGCCTGAGGTTTGTGAAAAGGCTTGAAAGCTTAGATCTGTCAACTTTGTGATATTGCTAGTCATGAAAAACTACAAAAACTTGAGTATGAAGTTTAATAAAATTGTCTTCAATGGACACGTACATTCTTAAGCAGTCATTTTCTGGAATCACAATCTTGGATTTAGAAACTGAAATTCTATTTAAGTTGCACTTTACACAGCAAGGGTTTTGTTTAGATTTTTTGGGGGTCACTGCTTAAAAAAGTCATAAAATTACTTCTCCTCCATAATACAAAGCTCTAAGATTCCTGATTTGTATTCACTGATAACCACAGGTATTAAAAGTATTTCAATAAATAGGAAGTGATGCAATTATATTTTATATTCAGTGACTCTGAGTTGAAAGCTAAAGATTATTGTTGAAGAAAATGAATAAAAATATGCATATTAGTTTCTTTGAGATGATAGTAGCAATGTCCGTCTACCAAATCCAACAGTACATGTGATTGTTTTAGGTTTTGTTGTTTGGTTGGTTGCTTTTAATTTAAAAAACAACTAAGCCCCCTTAACTTCAGGAAACATTAGGATACACTTTTATTTGTTTGATATGATACTTGTATTTCCATTTATTGGACTGCTGTTACTGACTACTGTCACTTTTACAATATTATGGTAATATAACTAAGGTGACTAGAAAAACTAGAATCTTTATGCAGGCTAGTTGAATAGTCATGTATTTATGATGTTTACTTTGTATTAATAGCCTAGAGAGTGAGTATAAATATTTCTTAATAAGGGTTTTTTGCAATATTCGTTATTTTAAAGTCAGTTGCATTCACTACAGTGGCTAATTCTTCGTTGCAAATACACAAACACATATGTATTAAACCCTTCCCAGCTAATTAGAGTTTTAATTAGTGTAGTTGGCTGTCCTGTAGACATAAGTACCTTCAGTAATAAAATCAAACTTCCAGTGCCAGCAGATGAAAATGTGAATTCCTGAAGTTATGAATAATTGAATGAAGTCAGCATTTGTAATGCCAAGGTAAGGTATAGCTGTGTTAAATTAGGTTGCAAGCTTCTAGTATTTAGTGTAAAAACACAGACAAGGTTGCCTCAGTTTCACACACATAGGCTTCTGATGGTATTAGACATTATAGAAGGCATTCATGAAGGGCTCACACATATAACTCAGGACTAACGAGAGACCTGTGTGTTTGTAGAGCAGCATGTGAGAGCTCAAGAGGGACACCCAAGGCACTAGTATGTTGTGTTAGGTGTCTGTGTGTGTGAAACTAAATCGGTTCCCTGGTGGAAGTGAACAGAAGGATGTTTCTACTGATTCTGTTTCTACTGATATTATTGGCAACAAAACCGATGTCTGCATTTAGCTCTTGTGTAGGCAGCTTAATTTCAGACTGAATCTCCTTTCTAGAAACTAAATGCAAAATATATTCAGAAATTAAGGTAGACACCTCGTACCTTTCAAGATGCCCTAGGATATCCTGCTTTACTTTCACCTGCTGGTACATGTTGCCCATGAACTGTGCTGTGTTTGTCTTACCTTGCAAATACCCTGTCACCAATTAGAGCCATTGCGGTGGGTTGACCTTGGCTGGTTGCCAGACACCCACCAAGCTGCTCTCTCATTCCTCCTCCTCAATAGGACAAGAGGAGAAAATAAGATTAAAAGGTTGTTTGTCAAGATAAAGGCAGGGATATTACTCACTAATTGCCATCATGGGCAAACCAGAGTCGACGTGGTGAAAATTAGTTTGATTAATTGACCTCTCTATGGGCTGCTGGTTCCTTCAGGGCATATTCGCCTGCTCCAGCATGGGCTGCAGTGTGGATATCTGCTCCAGTGCCTGGATCTTCTCCTACCCCTCCTTCTTCCCTGGCCTTGGTGTCTGCAGGGCTGGACATCTCACATTTTTTTCTTGGTCTTCTCTCTCAACTGCTCTGCTCTTTCTTAGATGTTTTCCCTGAGGTGCCACCAGCTTGGCTAGGGATTCAACCATGCCCCGCCATGGGCCCATTGGAGCCAGCTGGAACCATCTGTGTCCAGCATCGGGCAGCCCTGGCCCCACTGCTTGCTACCACCCCTGCAGTCCCTGCCTCGCTACCAACACCGTGACACCTACCCCCAACACCGCTGTATTTAGACAAACCTACTGAACTTTAATCCAGAAGAAAAAAGAGTAATTACATTCAGTGTAGCATTCAGTGACTTTATATCATTCAATAGTTATTATGGACTTAATTTCATCTTGTATTGGATAGTGAAATGACAGGGATGCACAGCCCTTGGAAAGCAGATGTTTCTAGACTGGACAGCAGTGCAGTCTGATTGCTACCCTTCTTGTGGGAGTACTTTGTGTTGCCTCAGCACTGTCCTCCCCACAGAGCGTAAGTGTACATGGAAGGTCCTCTCCCTCTACATATTCTGTCACCGCAATATTGATTCTAATACTTTTTACTTGAATTAGCCAAATCATTAAGTAACATGTCATTTGTGCTGCTGTGTGTGCTAAAATTATGTTCTTATGCATAGTTACTCTTAATATCTGGTTACTGACCAAGCAGCATGACAAAAAAAAAAGAAAAGCTTAATATATAGAAAAATTTATCTCTGCATGTGAGAAAAAAAAAGTGGATTGTAACTCAAGATAGTTTTGTATGCAAAAACAGTTTAGGATGATCTATATGTGTAGAAACAACCGAATCATGCTTTGTGCAGAGATCCTTGGTGAGAATGATAATAAATAGTTTGCAAACTTGACTTTGGGGAATAAGGTATTCAATTATTAGTCACATCTTTGAAAGTCAGCCCTTTTACTGCATCTTTGGCTATTCCTATTGTGTTATTCCCAGATAAATTACGAAGTAGTGTTATCTGCTTTGATGACAAATTTTGACGTGCATTTGACGTTCATTGCCACTGGTACTAAATGTCCCGCTATTCAAAAGTTAGCACTTCTAATTTGTGTGTTCTTTTAATGCGATTGTATTGTTTACTTTATAAAGGCTGTATATTTCAGCACCATTTCTACGGAACTGTTTTGGTTTTAATCCCTTCTATGTTATAGAGAACTTTTCCGTATTTTATGTACCTTGACTTCTCATCAAATTTAATTCATCTCTAGAATAAACAGTAACACCTTCTACTAACTTTCTGTGGAGATGTACCTATTAAATCTAAACATGGTCTTTAACAATGTTATATGTCAAATAAAGTTGATTAGACCTTATTGATGACAAGGGACTTGGCTGGTTCCCCAAACCTTCATTATCATAAGTTTTTAAAAAGTTCTGCAAACTGGGATTCCTAACAAAAGGAGTGCCTGCGAAATATCCCTCTGAGACAATGGGAATAACTCTTCAGAGAAATTTAAATTTTATTAATCAGCTTATCCTGCTTAAAGGAAAATTAAAATGAGATTAGTGGAAGAAAATTTCTCATAGCATTATATTCGCTATTAAAAAAAAAAAGAGAGAGAAAAAAGGGAAAATATAAACAATTTACTTCATAACTGCCTTTGGTTAAAATCAAAGTTGGAATAAAACACAGGCAAAGCCATTTAAATGAAGTTTTTTCTATGATTTTTTTTTTTTTTTGGTGTGGTAGAAACAATTCTTATATATGCCTTTAATACTGCTGTGTTCGCAGTTTGGTAAACATGCAGCTTAAGCAAAATAACTGTGTCAGCACTTGATTGCAGATCAATATCTCCACAGTACTGCTGAGTGCTGAATTAAGGAAGTTGTCTATTTCAGAGATAAATAATGCTGATGACTGAAGGAAAACTGAATTTGTTGGGAAGAAAGCTCAGTCTTGGAGATAGCTAAAATCTGTGATGCTTGTGCCACGTGAAAATTGAGCTTTGCTTCTTTAATAGCTAAAGGGGGCTGTGGGTGGACATGTAGGTCGACAGCTCTCCTGTATGAGTTTCTGTGAATGGATTCTACAGGTGCCAATAGATGCGGATGGAAAAATAGCTACTAGAAAATAGTAGGCCAGAGTGCAAAAATAGATGCTGAGAGGTAGCATGTGAAAGTCTGTAATACCTGATGAGCTCTGGAGACTAGCAGTCCTGCTGAGTCCTCAAGAACAGGTGAACTCAGATCATCAATGATTTGTTGCCTCTATCCAAGGTCAGCAGGTAATAGTAGCGTCAACAATGGGTTTGGTGTAATCCAGACCACACTTCTGGATTTTATAAATACCTGATGAAAGAAGGAACTTCTTGAAGGACTTTTTGAAAACCAACCTAAGAGCCACATTGTGACTCTCTGCTTCTGTATAAACAGCTAGGGCTGGCCTGCCAGCTCTTACTCCAACCAAGTAACAATTAGTAACTGTGTATATGCATTTCTGTGTGCCTGAGTGTACTATGGGAAGGGATATGTGAATGTGTTGTACAGTTATCTGCTCTTAGTAACAACAGCTTAATTAATAAAAGGTGATCTAATAAATACTGGCTGTAATCGGTGTCTCCCCTGATTTGATCCCCTTCACAGGGAAAAGGGAATTTACAACAGGAAATGAGTGTCTCATGGTTTTTGGAGAAAGGAAGGACAAGAGGTTGGCTTGGAGATTTTCAGTGTGGGATTGTGATTAGTGCCTGTTGGAAAATGGGGGGAAAAGCTGGAATGAAAGGTGAGGTAATTAAAAGGTTATGAAAGATAAAAATTATTCAAGTTGTTGAACTGATTCAGTGGTCCAAGAAAAGTATTTTATCTTCTCATTCACCCAGTTCACAGACCATTGTCAGAAGTAGGGTGCTGGACACTGGACTTTTTCCTATGAGGTTGAAATCTACAGGAGTAACAAGGAGACAACTGAATGATGCTGAAGTACTTGACATGTGGCCTGCACATACACTCATCTGAAAGCTGCTACTTCTACTTATCTATTTATTTAAACTGAAAGCTATGTAATCTCAGTTGAACTTTTAAACTAAGCATACTGTGTTTCTGGGTTCCATTTTATGGAGGAAATTATATAAAAGACTAAGACTTAAAGCAGATAAAATGTAGGCCTTAAAATTCATCATCTTGTCTGTATTTTGGAAAGAAGACAATATTTGCATGCTTTTTTCTTGTATTTGGAATGGGGGGAAAAAAGGAGTTTTGCTTCCAAGTGGTTATCCCCACAATGCCATACAATGATGGAACGGAATTTATACCAATCTTTAGAAAGAGTAATTTTATTGACTAACCTGAGTAATACCTGGGAAGGGCCCATCATCTTCACTAGAGCAGAAATAACTGCTCCCACAGAGCACAGACCATGATGAGAATCACTTGGAGACAGAGTATATAAAACAGATAAAAGCTCAGAGAACTTATTTTTAATTTCACTCTGTTTTAAAACAGTCATACTTGGGGGGGTTCTTATGTACTTAGCAATTTCACAGCAGGCTTAAGATAAACACTGCTCTAAGAAAAAATCAGAATCTTATCTCACTGACTATTATTTGTCAGCAGAATTGTACTTTAAGCTTTACAAGACTGGGATTTATTCTGTCCCCTCTAAGAGTGATGGCAAAAAGTTAGCATGTAATTCTAATTGTCCTTGTAACGAATATATTATCTTCAGGCTTATGCACAAATGTAGTTAATGACAATAGCATTTGCTAAAATTGTCCATTTTTAAATCTATGAGCTTGAATAAACTTCATCCAAGATCCCTAATAGACCCAGCTGTGGAATTGTCATTAATGTTAAAACTTTTAACAAATCTTGAAAAGTCACACAGTTTATAAAAATTCAATGACTTCAAACATAATTCTGATATTTTAAAAGCAAGAAAGCATTCCACTTAGGGCTATATTTTTTCTGTCTTGGATGAAATATTGGGGTGGTTAAACTAGAAAAACAAGAAATCTAATGTTAATAGTAAGTTGGTTAAATTGTTCTGTAGAAACTAAATCTAATTAAACCATTTTCATTTATTTGATTGTTGGAGTCATAGATTTTAAAAGCCTTTGTTGTTATAGTTTGGACTTCTCCACCGCATTTGGCTTTGTTTCTTGCCATGGTCTTAAAAAATATTTAATCTAATCTCAAACTGTAGCAGTTCCTAGAATAGAATAGACTTTCACTAGAAATTACTTCTGAATTCTTGATCCAGTGTCATTCAAAGTTTCATTGAAAGTTGAAATGATATTACAGGATGTTGTTTCTACACTTCAAGAAGTCAAAATGCCACAAAGTATCCAAAAAAGGGACATAAAAACCAGCATGAAACCATTACAGTATGAAGTTACATCAGCTGAGCTTCAGGAGCCTGTTAGAGGAATAACTTGATTACTTTAAAAGAGATTCAGTAAAGTTGCATTGCAAAAAGTTCTACCGATCTCTGACAATGTCATAACAAGTTCCAAAAGCTGTAACTGGAACACAGAAATTTAAATCAGAAATGAGATGCTACTTCCTAGCTGTAGCTGTGAGAGGATTAAAGACAGAATTGCTTTCCAGCTGAGGTTGTGGGATCATCATGACCTGAAGACTAAAATGAGTCCTCATATCTTTCTGAAGTGCATCCTGTAAATTATCTTCTGAGGAAATTGTAAGGTCTGTTTACAGAGAAAATACTTGAATTGCATCATTATGTGGTTTCTACTCCCCTCAGGATGTACAAATCTATTAATGTTTATCCCCTATCTTCAGGGTTTATTGAAGAAAAGGTTTTCTTGCTTTTTCTCTCAAACTGTGTTTTAGTATAACCTTTCATTACAGGAGAAAATACAGTTCATCCAAACAGTTAAATGTTACAAGCTTGCTTCAGAGATAGAAATTCCATCAAGTATGGAAGAAATTCCTCAGTCTCAGCACGCAGAAGAAGAAAATTCATTTGTAAAAGTTCTTGCCAGAGCTGCTGTAATATTTTTCTGTTACCTATTCATTCATGTTAATGAATTGTTCTTAGATAATGTTGTTGCTATGCAAAGTTGGGTGTCTTATAGACGTTTTCAAGGGTGTTTTGGGTTTTGTTTTTTATTTACACAGACTACGTATGTCAATACTATTGCTACAAAACTAAATTTCTTGAAAATGTAGTATTTTCACAGCTGTGCTGACACCGTACTCAAAATTGATTCAGGAATTTCTTGTAGAGAGGTTCTGATCTCATTGTCCTACAACCAATGTATTACTGAACTAACACCAAGACAGAAATGCTCTGCCATAAAAATATTTTAAAATATTACGTAATACAATAAAAATAAGAAAGTAAAATTTTACTTACCATTGGTGAAGTGATAAATGACAGTCTAAAAGAGTGAATGGTGGTATAGTAAAGACTGATTATTGGATAGGCTCAAATGGAGACAGTTCATGCTATTGCCTACTGTTAAATATCCCTACTGATGCACACTCAGTCCTTGGCTAGGGATATGGACTGTGGCTTCCTTTGGAAAAATTTTATAGAATAGGCAAGAAAGGAGTGATGGCATGTTTCAGTAGATGCCCTGTTTTGAACAAATGGGAGACAGTGTCTGAATGGTGCATGTGGTAGCATACTCATCCCACAATCAGCATGGGGAGATATCAAGTGATATGTAATATTCCTATCAATTAATTAATTTATTTGCCTGAATCTACTTAAAATATGAAATCTCTGATTAAAATACTATGGAATTATCAGTAAACCATATTGACTGTTTTCTTTTTCTTTCTTGTTTCAGTTGCTGAATTGAAATAAAACAAGATGGTTAGTTTTTAACAGAAATAGTATTTTTCCTGTTTGGAAGAGAATATAGGAAACATTTTCAATTTTGATTGAAGAAAATGCTTTCATCTGGGAAAAAGTAAAAAAAAAATATTTTAAAGTTGTTAGTATTTAATTTGCCTCACCTGAAATGCTTTCATTTGTTTTTAAAAATGCAATTTTTTAAACTATTGAAACATGCTTTTGTACTTTTAATATTCTTTAACCATGGTATTTCATTTCTAAGCAAAATATTTCACCAATTTTAATACTTCTGGATCTCTACTTTTCCAACTACAGCAGCAATAGCTTTTCCTTCTTCACCTTTTGTTTTCCTTTTTTTCTTTCATACCACTGTATTTTTGAAGATCTTTTTATTCACTGAAGATATGTCAACAAGTTGTAGTCAGTGTGAAATTTCACTGACCAATACTGATGTACGAAGAAAAGGTTTTACATTATTCAGTCAATAATGATTCGATTTAGCCACTGATGTAAGGGTATAGGCTTCTTTTGTTGCACTATTTCAGGCTTCAGTAACATTATTAAAATCCCATTCAGTAAAAAATAACTATCACACGCAAAAATGAAGCAATCACTTCTTTTTAGATGTAGGAGAAGGTGGCAAAAGAAGTCCTTGAAATACTTATCCATTTCAGATTTTTTCCTGTTTCTTCAATTAAATCAGTTTTGAGAGTACTTAATCTAGTATTGAAAAAAATAAATCTTAATTCAATATTTCTTTGCTGAATTCATTTCAGCTGCCTGATTCAGCAGAAAGAGACGTGAAACCACTCTGAGGATATTTATTCAGTTTTAAACAGAGACAAAACAGTAGTTGCTGCCTGTAAGGACAGCTGCTGCCTTTCTACTTTTGTACGTGGTCTTTTGCTGTGTGAAGTGAAACACCAAATATGGTTGGTTTTACAAACTTTTATTAATCTACTTAAAGACTCTTAATTGTTTGGACAAACATCGTTAGAAACTATTCAAACCAAAGTATCCATTAGTAGTAGTAGTAGTAGTGGTGGTGATGGTGGTGGTAGTAGTAGTATCATCATAATACAGCGTAGTCTCTGTGGTTACTTTGTAATTCCATAAGCTTCCTTTAAATAGCAGATTTACAATGCCTATTTATGCAACTCATTTTCTCTCAGATTGCTGTCTAACATAGGATATCAGCTTCAAATACGGTTTTATTTTACTTTTGCAGTTGTTATGGGTGTTATAACGGAATTAGGAATTTTTGGAAATCATCTGTGAGTGTTCTGTGACATGGAGCTTTTTGTTGTTCATTGTTTCAAGGTTTATGGGTATGCAATCTCAGAAGTGTGGTTTCTTCAGCAAATAGTAGAAGTCAGAATATTTTCCTCATTCCATTTCAATAACTATCAGTTAAAGGGTATATTTCAACATCTCTGCATGATTCCTAAATAAACAAATGAGATTACAAAATATGTAAGAAAACACTGCTTTGCAGGTTGCTTTTCACTGTAGTTGCAGGTAGAAACATTATGGAAATATATTTATAATTAACGGAGTATTTTTCAAAGTATTTTAATGTATCATTTGCATATGGTTTATTTCTTCAAGCTTTTTAATACAGCCATGTTCTTTTCAAATGTGCACCAAATTATTAACAGGCTAGAAAACAGCATTTCAAACACTATGATAGATTTTCTGAAGGAATATAGGAGATAGGTAGAAAGATAGAAAGTTAAAAAATATTAAGTAAATGCCAGGCTTGATCCTTTTTTTTTTTTCAGAATAGTCATAGACTGCTAACTGTTAATTGGCTTTAGCTAGCTGCTCTGATGCTTTTTTTTTTTTTTTCCTCCTGCTGAATTTCCGAGGCAGATTTTACTCCTGCTGACAGACATCTGCTCTGGGAAGGTTGCCATAATACTATTTAAAATGACAGAGCCTAATTTATTGGTACAAATCAGGGGGAAATGCATCATAGTAATTGGAATAACTTTACTTTGTTGAAATTTACTCTATGGGAGAGAGACACCTCAAAGTATCTGCCAATTATTTATCAGTAACAATGAAGAAACTGCTACTACAAAGGTCCTGGGAAGTTCTTTGGTGAGGAATCTGGCTAGAAAGTAGAACATTTGCTTGCCAAAACATTTTGTTTGACTACTATCCTCAGGCTGAAGAGTAACTAAGTAGAATACTAAGTCTCTTTGGCCAAATATTCTACTCTTTTCCCATATAGCTGCCAATTCTGTTAGGAGTGAAAAACCTTGTGTTTTCTCCATAGCTTAGCACAATTGTTATGTTTTACACCCTTAAAAATATTCTGTCATATATCAAGGTCATAGCACAGTGATCTATTTAATTCCACTGAACAAAAACCTTTCAAAGGTGGGCGATTTTAGTGTACAACTAGTCTGAGAAGCAGTTTAGAAATTTCTGAGGATTAAAGGTAGATTAAAATTAGGAATAATTTAATTTCTAGTAGTAAAAGGAATGTGAAGTCATTACTAGTGGATTAAAAGGTGGATGATTCACCTTGGAATTTGGCTGTCTGTGTGGCTAACAGTTTTGAAAGTTTAATTCTTACTTCATCAGGAAATCTTTTGATTTCTCTTTGAGGATGTAAACCCTATATAATCAGTGGTTCTTTCTGTCTTTTTTTCCCCCTCTCCACTTACTGCATCTCAAATTTCAAAATCTGATACGTATTTTTGTGCATGTCAATTCTCTTTTTTGGTTTAGAATTGTACAATATATGCTAATTGGAAAAAAAACCCCACCACCACCACCACCAACAACAACCCCCCTGCCAAAAAAAAAACCCAACAAAACCAAGCCCCAAAATACCCAGAAAACCCAAACAAACAAATAAAACCCCTGTCAGAGTTGTTGAACAAAGACAATTGTGAGTAAGGCTCATATTAGTAACAGAAGCTAAACATACATGTCATCAATTAGAACATAAGTAAATTAAATCCCCTGTGTTTCAAGTTCTACAACATATCTGATTTTGTTTTGGCAATGTGTAATTTTTTTTAGTATAACATTATATATGCATATATACATATGTATTAGATTTATTACTAGTGTATCTGTTTATATACAGTATCTGGAATTACTAATTCTGCTCTTGAATCTCACAGAGTGAAAGATAATCTTTTGTTTGAACTGGAAGCAAATTAAGTGATGTATGTCCAAATTCCTGTTCTACCTCAGCATACTGTTGAAATCCCTGGCAAATTCTATAAATACATAGTCATAAATAGAATAGATTCTAAGCAAGATACTAATTATGTATCTAATTCTTCACAAGTCAGATTTTTGAGATTTTGAGAGATTTTGAGATCAGGGACACAATTAAAAACATGCTGAGTGAAGAATAGCCTAGAGGTCAAGGAAAGTAACTGCTTTAGAGAAACATAGGTGTCCTCCTCAGAATTTTTTCATCCACTTCTTCAGGCTAAGCACTTCATGTCAAATTTTCAAAGATGAAGCAGGATTTATTTTCTTCTTTAAAACACCATTCAATGGAATTTAGTATTTTATTTATATATATATGTTCCGTGTGTTTTAGCTGATATCTAGTTTAATATTTGATAAGAAAATAATGCAAACCAGGGTGTGTGGGGGGGTGGCAGCACACCCCAAGTTATTCCATACTAGAAAAAACTTTGAGAATTAACATGTCATTCTTTGCTTTACAATATGGAATATCATCCTCATTTGGTAAAATAATTTCAAGATATAAGTTGAGACAGATTTCTGAGAAACTTGCACTTTTGAAGCCCTGAGGTATTAGTGTAAATGATCATTAGCTATTAGTATTCCGGCAAACTTAAATGTTTCCCAGTGCCTAATGTTCCACATAGTCAAAAAATAAACTAAAAAAAAACCAACCCTGCCCCCCTCCCCCCCAAAATAATCTCTGACTTCTTTCCATGACTTACTTGCTAGTGTATTTCTTATCTTCAATTATGGCTCTTGAAGTACTTCTTATGTAAGATGTTGCTTCTGGAACATAAAATGCCTTAGTAATTATTTTGGAACAATTTCCCAATTTGATAATTTTTTTCTGAGCACTTAAATATATGGTGATCAGAAGTATTAGGCAAATATTTCAAATGCAGACACTGTGGCAATGAGCCTAAAGTCTGCTCTTTCTTTGTTTAATAAGAGTATTTGAATTCAACAGTTTTAATTTCAATAATATGCTGATTTAAAGAAAAGAAAAACAAATCTTATCTGCTCCCCATATATATATCTATTTAACTAAACCTCTTTTCTTTAAAGGCTATGGTCAATAAAATAAAAATTGGAGTAAATTTGAGTGGCTTAAAAATATGTAGTGATGCTACTAAAGAAGATAACCAAAAATTCCATCATTAAAGTTTTTAATTAATAGAAAATAGAAGAGTGAAAAAAAAAAAAAAAAAACAAACAAAAAAGAAACACGCTTCTGGCAGCTTTATGCTCAATCCTTAACATTAAAAAACTTCTGATGATTTTTCTGCTAAAAACCCCATATGTTTTATAAAATTGAAATTGGTAACTATGCTTTCCCATCCATACTAATATGGCTGCATGATTTGGTAGAAAGATCAGTATATGCATCTAATAAAAAATTCATAGTTACATCCAGCAAACTGAGATGTATTCTTTAAAATTGTCTAGTATCTGAGTATACATATATTTTATTATACATTTTTCAGTTGATTTTTGTCAAATAAGTGTCTCACCTAACAAATCCCAGTCAATTTCTGCATGGTTCACTGCTGGGAATACATAAGCCTCCTTAGGTTTTACACATAGATTTGGTTATTTGACAGTAATTACGAAACTACTTTCTTGCATATGAATTGTAGCCTAATTAAACTAGCCTGCAGGCAGCCACAGCAATGATGCTGGTTAAGCAGCATTTTCTACATTCCCAAATGCTACTGTGTTCTTTTTGCTTTTGCTGATTTCATGCATTTTCTGCCAAGTTAAGCTGCCGAGGCAATGCTGTAGGGGAAATTTTTATTGAAAATACATCCTTTTCTAGATCTCTCATAGAAATTAACAGAAGAGCTGGCTGACCAAATGTAATGTCAGTTAATCGGTTTTATTGGTTACAGACCTTATTGATTACAGAACAAATGTGAATTTGCAATTAAAAGTGAATGGATCAGTGCATATATTTTGGAGACTTTTAATACTTTGCTTTGCTTTTTTGATCATGTGGACAACGAAGCATAAAATTTCCTCAGTACCCTCAGCTGTTATTTTCTCTGGAGGTCTTGGTTTGGAGACAGGTTACTTGCCACAGAACAGATGTTCTACAGTCAGTAACTAAAGCATAATATAATACTAGTAAATTACGGCATTCTTCAGCACACTTTTAAAATTTTAATTCATGAAATATAAGTTTAAATTACATCCTCAATATCTCCTTGGTAGACATAACTATTATGTGGCATAACTGTGATTCTTCCTCTGCTTTTTTTAATGGCATTTACAAAAAACATGATTGGCAGGTGGCTTCTGTTTGTACCTTCAGAAAGCTGGGCTGCATTGTCAAGACTGTAGCCAGAAGGCTGATTCTTCCTCTGTATCCAGCATGTGTTCACATCTTCTCAGTGTGTTGAACATGCCCACAACTAGAAAGATCTGAGAGGTAGTACCTCTTCTGAAGCAGTTGCTCCCCTTTGTCTGTTTATTACTACATTGTACTGTTTACAATCACCTTCATGCTGATTATCAGTGTGCTGTTAATTCAGAATGGTAGGTGCACATGTGAAGAGCAGTTTATATTCTGAAGTTCCTGCACACAGTTTCTCTTATTTGTACAGCCACATGCTCCACATGACTTCACTTATGACACCAGAGCATTAGAATTTTTTTCTTTCATCTGCCTATGTATATATATTTATGTTGTAGAAAAAAAAGTGGAGGATTTGTAATTTATTTTTAACCCTAATCTTTATACTTATTTTCTTTAGGCATATTGAAAATAAAGTTTATTTGAGCTGAAAACGGTCTTTCTGCTTTGTTGCTGTCTTTCCTTGTTGCTGGCTTCTCCCTTGGATCCCATTAAGGCCATATTTTCAGATGGCATTAACATATTTGGACCAATGTGGACCAGCAATAGTGGATCAGTATCAGCTGACTTTACAAGTCTCTCAAAAATTATAGTTACATTTTTGTCTCTCTGGTACAAAAGGACAGTAAACAATGTAGATGTCAGATTGGTACTTCCTGAACAGAGTTTCCATTCTTCTTGGTATAGATTCTCCAGCAATAATCATCCATCTTCAATGAGTGTTGGAAATGATTTTTGAAGCCTGTCTTGTGTGCTGTGCTGAATAGAGCATAGGAGATATATTTCAGTTCTGCCAACATCTGATCCTTCAGAAATGATTTCCAGTTTCCATACTGAAAACATGACAGATAATTCTTACTCTTTGGAAGAACTTGTTCTTAGTTTTTTTTCCTTATACCCTTTTTTGGAGTTGGGTTAGGTTCTTTTTTTGTTTTTTTTTTTTTTGGGGGGGGGGGGCAGGGGGGAGGAGGAGTGGGGGCTGCCCATACTTTTTCTTCTTTGGCCATTTAGGATGTACCCCTGCCTGCCTGATTTTACTCCCTAGTTTGATGCTGCATCTTGAATGTAGTTGGTTAAGGTTTCCTCTGACTCACTGCTCTTCTCCCCTTCCCATATAAACAACAACTTGCTTTTAGCACAGAAGGTGGTCTTTCCAGATTTAGAAAGTATTAAAAAACCAACCAAACCAAACCCCAAAACAGTTGTTTGCACCTATGTTCAGCAAAGTAATAAAAAAAGACATCTACCTAGAAAAAACACTTTTTCCTCATATTCCTTTCTTTGTTGGTCTTTTATTCTGTTTCATATCAACCACACGTGAATACAAGATATCTATTCAGAATTTTTACTTCTTGGATTTTTCATGTCTGATATGGAGTTCTCTCACACTTCCTAAAATAGCTGAAGCGTAAGAAAATTGTAATAATACTCCCTTTGATTCTCAGCCCAGTATCTGGGGATATTTTTTAGACTACAAATGCGATTGAAAATGAAAATTTTAATGACAATTTAAAATTTCAATTTACAATAGTGTCCAAAATAAGCTTCAATTTTATGCTAGCTAAATTTTATGCTATGTTAGGAAAAGGTGACTTACCAAGAAAATGTGTCAAAAGGATGCTTACTGATTCAGCTATTCACAGAATCACAGAATGGTTGAGGTTGGAAGGGACTTCTGAGGTCATCTGGTCCAACATCCTTGCTCAAGCAGGGCCAGCTAGAACAGATTGCTCAGAAACATGTTCAGACAGCTTTTCAGCATTTCCAAGGATGGAGATTCTATATCCTCTCTGGGCAGCCTTTTCCAGTGCTCAGTCACCCTCACAGTAAAAAAAAAGTGTTTCCTGATGTTCTGTCAGAGCCTGATGTGTTTCAGGTTGTGCTTATTGCCTTTGGTCCTGTCAGTGAGAACAACCGAAAAGGGCCTGACTCCATCCTCTTTGCACCTTCCCTTCAGAGATTTACACACACTGAGATACCCTTTGAGCCGTCTCTTCTTCAGGCTGAACATTCCCAGCTCTTTCAGCCTTTCCTCATAGGAGAGATGCTCCAATCACTTAACCATTTTTTGTGGACCTTTTCTCCAGTACGCCCATGTCTCTCTTGTACTGAGGAGCCCAGACCTGGACATAACACTCCAGATATAGCCTCACCAGTGCTGAATAAAGGCAAGACTTTTTGACCTGCAGGCATCACTCCTCCCAGTGCAGTGCAGGATATCATTAGTCTTTTTTGCTGCAAGGCTGACATTGCTGAGCCAATTAGCCGTCACTGGCTCATGCTCCACTTAGTATCCACTGGGACTTTCAGGTCTTTTCTGCCAAGCTTCTTTGCAGCTGGGTGGCCTCCAACATATATTTGTGCATGGTGTTGTTCCTCCCCAGGTGCAGGACTTTACACTTCTCCTTGTTGAACTTTATGAGGTTCCTGTCAGCCCATCTCTCCAGCCTGTCGAAGTCCCTCTGGATGGCAGCCTAGCTCTCTGGTGTTACGTAAGGGACTAGAAACTTGCCTCATCATTGTTGGTAGGACAGTTTAACTACCGAAGCCTGATCACTACGGCAACTGAGTGGGACAGTTCAATCACCACGGCAGCCCAGTGAGCCCTACCCGACAGGAATGTGTGTGTCCTGTTGTCTCAGAGCACATGTCCTCTGCGCATGCGCCCCGGCCCAGGGTCGATGAAAACATATGGGTGGGGCTTGGACCCTCTAGAACTTTTGAGCACCCTCTACTGACAGTACCGGGCATGTGCCCCACTGCCGAGCGGGAGGCGTGGGAATGCAAAACTGTTATTGACTATGCAAGAGGACAATGCTATAAAAAGGGGAAACCAGCGCAGACCACGAGGAGCGTTCAGGAACATTCCCCCCACATCAGATTCAAAGATACATCAGACTGAGGGACGGCATAGATCCATGGTGGTAGCTATCACAACTCTCTTTCCCTTTCTCATTTTTTTCTCTTTTTCTCTCCTTTTCCTTTGCATAATTCTTGTTGGCCAAATAAAGTGACTTGTCACTTGACTCCGTTTTGAGTCTTAATTCTGTTTCTGAGAATGTAAAAGGAACCTAGTCATGACAAAACATGAGAGTTAATCAGAAGTTAAACCCAGCCACCCCCACCCTCCCAGAATTATCTGAGGACAATTGGAAAGCAAGGGAGTTTAACCTCTGCAAATTGTTCTACTCAACAGTGGATCGTGACATATTTTCAGCCACTCCTCTCAGTTTTGTTTCATGAGGAAACCTGCTGAGGGTATACCCTGCCCCATTGTCCAGATCACTAATGAAGGTGTTAAACAGGATTGAACCCAGGATTGAATGGGGTACATTGGTAATTATTGGTCTCCAGTCAGACCTTGTGCCATTCAACTGCTGTTGATACCTCTAATACTATGGGACATCCCACTGCAGCTTTTGCTCTAGAGTTAAATGCAGTCAAGGCACTTGACTAATAAGGTTTATGATAAACAACTTTTAGCCTATGTTGGTATAAGTCTTTCGTAATAGTTAAAAGTCTACTAATTATTTTATGGTAATTATCATCGTAAGAGTCAAACCCCTTCATATGAGATGGGAAATGCAAAATCTACATAGATGCTGGTTATGCTTTTTGATTTTGAAATGCCTAATGTAAAGCTATGTAGTAAAGATTTTTAGTCTCATAGGTTTTTTCATGCTATTTATGTACTTTGCCCCATTTCAATGCCCTCCTAAAAACTGTACTGAAAACTAATCTCGATAATCTAAGCTGTTTGAAAATGAACAACGTGCATTTCTTGGGATGTAGAGCTATATAGAACCACAGGCTATTGAACATCATTCCTTCAAGTTTGGTTTGTTTCTCAGATCTCATTAGGAGCTCAAATGCAAACTGAGTTTGAGAAAATAATTTCCAGCTATACTTGTCAGATTTTTCTAACTGTAACATGTTATGACAATCTAGCCCATTTTCCTGCTCAAGACAAATGCATTCATAAAAATCTGTAACTCAGCCTACCTTTTGGGAGATAAATGCCAACATGGTGAAGAGAGGAATAAAAGTGAGATAATAATGAAAATCCAGTCTAAAATCTAAATGTTCCCCAGTTTGTAGATCTGACAACACATGTGAAACATAGTTACTTTTAATCTAACTTTTAAGCATTTGTCTAGGATTCCTAAACTGGGGTATGATCACTCTATACAGAGCCAGATAAAAAACCAGATATTATCAAAAGGCGATTCAGATCACAAGTGGACTGACTCCCATAAAAACCGTTACCCTCTTCACCTTCTCTAAATAACAAAAGATGACAGCACTTCTATCTAAAGTAATTTTTTGAGGCTTTAATAACCTCTGACCTCATTCTGTAAAAGCTTTTTCAACAGGATTATTCCATGTCATAACTTTCGGTCTGACAAAGAGTAAAAGCTGAGAGTAGCCTTCATTTATGAAACTTGAGGCAAATGCATTTGAATGGGCATTGTAATACACATTTGAGAAGCACACTGTAATAGCAAATTCTAATTATGAAGTTTTAATAAACATTTTGATAAGTCTTACTGTAAAATATCCTATTTATCATAGTGACAGTTACTCATGTCCATAAAAATTTTGTATCTGTTGATTTCAAATGATAGAAAACTTCTCATACTATAAGGACAATAAACTAAAAGAAAGTAAAATTACAAAGCAAGAAAGCAATATTTCCTCATTTCAAGTGTTCTGCATGTATAATTTGGTATCTGTGTACTTATGAGGCTAAGATGTACAGTTATCAGTAGAATATTAAAATTCTTTTACAGGAAAAAGTAGAGATTTTTTGTTTGTTTGAGTTTTGAGGCTTTATAGTGGGGATCAAAACTTGAAATATAAAACCAGTCTTAAATGGAGATTTAAGGACTTGGAAAATATATATGTAATAGTAATTCTGCCTCTCTATGACTTATAAGCCTACTGTAGACATATGGCCTTGCAGACATTACTTGTTCAGATGAACATCAAAATCAGTTGTCTTGCCTGAGCAAGAACTAAGTAATCAGTTTTATAAATTATTATTTTTAAATAAAAGGCAATCAATTAAAACAATACAAAGATGAGGGCTGAAAGATACTACATAATATGACTCTGCTGGAGTCATGGACTCTCATGGACAGTTTTCTTTAAATGTACTAGACATCTCAGATGACTCTATGTTGCTTTGTTCATAATGTTGTATGCTTTACAAGTCTTGCCACTGCGTGTATTTTCCAGGTGTAGCTGTATAATTTGTTCATTCAATTTGGGTGTGCTTTATTGGCTGATCTGTATCACCCAAATCAACATTTCTGTTGCTTTCTTCAATAATCAGGGCTTTACATACTCTGTTAATTCAGTTGCTCATATAGACAGATTAACTGCATATCTTACAGGAACAGCTGCTCCCTTTGATCTGGTTCAGTACTGTAGTAGCCAGGCTTTTAGATATGCTACCTGCCAATCATGCTGCGTGATGTGGCTAATACCTGTTTACTTTAATAAACAAATTCATCAGTGTTTGAAACCATTGTAGCTGTTACCTGGTGTGTATGTCCACTGAACATGCATCTCTATGCAAACTTTAGTGTTTTCCCTGGGAATTTAGTTAAGGTGAAAACCATAAAAACAGGTTTCTCTAACTGAAAGAGTAACATTTGTATTTCCTCACAGATTTCTTCAATTTCTTTTCCTCATGTGTGTCCTTTTTCGTTTATTTTTTGAGAGTTTTGATTACATAAATATCCCCTTTGTTATTCACCACATGAAAGCTGGTGATGCAAATCTAGTAATACAAATTTCATTACACTTCTAACATGTTCTACAATAGCTAACAAAATCTGGTGAAACTTCATTTGGATTAATTTCTTTTCCCTTTTAAAATTCCCTTTAATTGTGTCAGTTATGTTCACTACTGTTCTTGTTTGAACTATGTAGCCATAATATTGGCATTATATGCTTGGTAAACAACTGCCAAGGTCTGCTTGATTGGTAAGTGAAATTATCTTATAAATAGAGTATAAAAAGTGTTTCAGTAGATTTTCTGGAGAAATACTCTCTAGAAATATGATAATCATCAACAACAAACCATTAAAAGCATCAAAATATCGACACATCAAAAGCACAAACCTTTGAGAACATGTTTTAAAAAAAGTAACATGTAGATTGCCCGTTTTGCATAAACCCTTGATTTATAAAATTATTTTTACAAAAAATGCTTTCAATCATTTTATTAGTAATGCTCGGTCATCCAAGAACCCTACTTTTAATGTGTAGATTGTTGAAGAAAAAAACCTGTCTTGCATGTAAATATATTTTATCGTTATTTAAATCACAAAGCATTGAAAAGTAAACATGCATAACTGGTAAAATTTTCAGTAAAAATGTGCCTTCTTACCTACACATTAGGAGATACATAGCCCTGATTTATATTATGCAAGATGTCTGTCATTCTCATTCCTGTGCATTGCAACTTTGGCTACAGCATCCATTAGAAAAGACGTTTACATAGAATTGGTACAGCTTACTGCTTAACACACCTGAAAAGTTCCTGCTTTGTGATTTCCATGTGCTTGAGTACATTTTCATTATTTCTAGAAGTATTGTTTTTTTGTACATGCATCTTTCTGACAAAGAAAAGTAGAGTGAAAAGTCGAGGATGATTCAGTTCTTCACAGCAAAGGAAGCTATTTAAGATGTCTCTAGATTTCTGCACTTACGCTGAATTATGTCCTGAGAACAGAGATGTAGTGTGGTTCAGCCTGGCCAATCCTAAATGTGAAAGAATTAAAAAAAGATAGTTTACAAAAGAAAGAAAAGAGAATAGGCATGATGTAGATGTTTTTTAACTGCTGACCAAGGTAGACTGATGTGCTCATTGTAAAGTGCTGAAACATGAAGATAAGCATAGCAAGATTTTGATTCCAATAAACTTTCTGTTCTTTTCTAATCAATAATAATGAAATCAGAATAGAATAGAATAGTTCAGTTGGAAGAGACCTAAAACAATCATCTAGTCCAATTGCCTGAGCACTTCAGGGCTGATCAAATGTTAAAGTGTTATTAAGGGCATTGCCTAAATGCCTCCTAAACACCAACAGTCTTGGAGCATTGACCACCTCTCTAGGATCCCTGTTCAACTGTTTGACCACTCAGTAAAGAAATGCTTCTTAATGTCCAATCTGAACCTCCCCTGACGCAGCTTTGAACCATTCCCACACGTGTCCTGGCACTGGGTACCAGGCAGCAGAGATCAGCACCTCCCTCTCCACTTCCCCTCCTCAGGAAGCTGCAGAGAGCAGTGAGGCCACCCCTCAGCCTCCTTTTCTCCAAGCTAGACAAGCCCAAAGTCTTTAGCTGTGCCTCATAAGACATGTCTTCCAGCCTTTTGCCAGCTTTGTTGCCCTCCTCTGGACTCATTTAAGGACCTTCATATCCTCCTTAAATTGTGGGGTCCAGAACTGCACACAGGTAAGGCCACACCAATGCTGAATAGAGTGGGATAATCACCTCCTTTGAATGGCTGGTTGTGCTGTGTTTGATGCACCCCAGGACGCGGTTTGCCCTCTTGGCTGCCAGGGCACACTGATGACTCATATTGAGCCTGCTGTTGACCAGCGCCCCCAGATCCCTTTCTGCAGGGCTGCTCTCCAGCCACTCCTCTCCCCGTTTATACTTGTGCCTGGTGTTACTGCATCCCAGGTTCAGGATCCAGCATTTGGACTTGTTATATTTCATCCTCTTGATGATTGCCCAATGTTCCAATCTATCAAGATCCCTCTGCACGGCCTCTTATCCCTCAAGAAATTCAACAACACCTCCCAGTTTGGTATTGTCAGCAAACTTGCTAATGGTGCAGTCAACTCGTACATCCAGATCATTGAGAAAAATATTGAAGAGAACTGAGGCCCTAGAATTGAATCCTGAGGAACATTAATGCAACACTGTACTCATTGTAAGGTCACAAATACACAATATTTAAGAAAAACATGAAAATGGAAGAATGAGAAAGAAAATACAGAGATATTAAGATATTAGTACTAGAAATGGTGTAGTAGAGTATTAAACAAAAAAAGATACTCTGACTAATTAGTTCTTTTTAACGCGAAAATACAAATGTTTGTAATAAATCCCCAGAGCGGGATGCTAAATGGCTCATTGGAGTATGAAGACTACCATACTGTTAACAGTACAATATCTGTAGTTTTCATTCCTTTTAAATTTATAATATGCAGAAATCTTGCCAGTGGATGTGTGAACCCCTTAGTATAAAAGGTCTTATTCAACCCTTAGAAGACGATAATGAATTCTTATTCCCACATACCTTGTACATCAAGTAATCCAACTGCTCCAGAAGTTTGCTTTAAGAAACAAAATGTAGAAAAAGTAAGAATTAAAATTATTAATTTATGTAATTATTAAATTGTTATTAAATTATTTATAGCAATTATACACCTTCTTTAGGAATGTATTGCACCTAAGTTTTTAACTTTTATATCTAAAGTATCCTGGTGTCCTTTATTCTTCTTTCCTTAAGACTTTTGCAAAAATCTTCTGTTTGCTAATTCTTTATTTCCCAAATAAAATTGCCGATGTAAACTAATTTTGAAGAAAAGTTCATTAGGTTTTAATTTTGGGTTCAAATCATAGCATGCTGCACTGGGAACAGTCACTGTAAGGTAATGCTTAAGGGCTGAAATGTGTTTTCTTTTACACAATTATCTCCATGAAAGTTATCACTTGGTAATTATTGCTTGGTATTGAGAACAGCAATTTATGCATCTTTATATAAACCACATATAAATTTATTGCTCTCTTCATTAATACTAGGACATACAACAACAACAAAAACATTTTAAAAGAGTGAAATTAGAGAAAGATTACTAAAATTAAATTTATTATTCTTAAAAACACTGATATAAAAGTAATAGATATCTTTTATTTCTAC
The DNA here is from genome assembly GCF_949628215.1 of Phalacrocorax aristotelis. Lineage (NCBI taxonomy): Eukaryota > Metazoa > Chordata > Aves > Suliformes > Phalacrocoracidae > Phalacrocorax > Phalacrocorax aristotelis. Next base: position 49,627,050 of record NC_134276.1, read on the forward strand.
GCAAAAGGTAAAAGAATATAGCACAGGAAACAAAGCAGGATAGAGGCAGCATATTAGCAAATGGGCAGAAAGAATGTTTGTACCCATTTACTTACCATCTGTAAGTGTTCTTTTTATTATTAGTGTTACTTTATTTTTACTTTACTAATTTTAATTACTTTATTTAAGTAAGTATAACTTACCATCCGTAAGTATGCCTTTTATTCTATTCCGGGCATGTTTTTTTTAATTATCTAAGGGCAAAGATATCACCCCTAAAAGGTGAATTAAGTTATGGCTCCATTGTCAGAAATGTAGTGTTCCTACATTCCTCTAAAAGACACAATAGCTATGCAGGTGATGTGTGGGCACGTGTGTGTGTGTGCCTGTGTCTGTCTGTGCATGCATGCATGTATATTAGGATAGTATACAATTCTTTTTTTTTTTTTTTTTTTAATTTTGCAAAGCATACAGGGTAAAAATATCCAGATGAAAAATGTAAAATTTATTAAAATGACAAGTAACAGAAAGCAGAGCCTTTTGAACATAAACTTAAGGAAATCAAAGGCCAAGGAGAAGAATAAAATGCTTCATACTCTTTAGATATTCATAATATAATATTTCATAACCCCTTCAACAATGAAAGAGTTTGTTCACTATTGCAGAATAATTTGGAGTGAGAAAGAGCTATCCCATACCATATGACATCATACTCAGCAATAAAAGCTGGTGAAAGAAAGGGGGTGGGTAGGATGGAGGGTCAGGCATTCAGAATTATGGCATTTTTCTTCCTAAATAACCATTACAGAATCACAGAACCACAGAACGGTAGGGGTTGGAAGGGACCTCTGGAGATCATCTTGTCCAACCCCCCTCCTTGAGCAGGCACACCTAGAGCAGGAGGCACAGGAACGCATACAGGAGGGTTTTGAATGTCTCCAGGGAAGGAGACTCCTCAACCTCCCTGGGCAGCCTGTGCCACTGCTCTGGCACCCTCACAGGAAAGTTGTTTTTATGCATGATGAATCCCTGCTTTCCTATAAATATCCTAGAAATGGCTAAACACCTGCCTGTCAATAGGAAGTAGTGAACTACTTGCTTATTTTGGTTTGCTTGTGTGCTTTTGCTCTATCTATTAAATTGTCTTTATCTCAGCCCACAAGTTTTCTCATTTTTACCTTTCCAGTTCTCTCCCCCATCCCACCAGGGCAGTGTGAGTGAGAGACTCTGTGGGGCTTAGCCAGGGTTAACCCACAATAGATGGTCAGATTCCTTAATGGGTTTTTAAAATTCACTTGACCCTAAAAGTATTTATCTCAGATCAGGTGACTGAAACAGGAAAAAGTAGATGGCAGGAGTATGAATGGAATATAGATAACTCATTAGGTATTACCTCAGAATTCATTTCTACAGCCTACATTATCCAACCCCTTCAGCTATTACCAGTGAAACAAGGTTCTTTCTCCTTGCATAACAGTAAAAACATGAAACAGACTAAAAAATATGAGTGCCAAAAATAGCTACCATTTTTAAGTATGTCACCACAGCAACAACCCTTTATGCCATTGATTTTTCAACTTTCTCTGTTTCAGCTGTTCCATTTAATGTGACTATTCAGCACAAGTACAAAGACATATCACTTCCATATCAAACTACATCACCCAGCTGATATAAATAGTCTTCTTAATGTGGTTATCAGCACACCATGTCAGACTGGTCAGACAACCACCCTACTTCTTCAAGGTGCTCTTTATAATCCAGTTCCAACAGAACTCTGTCTACGAGTGGCTATGTGAGTAGATTTAACATTAAAAAGCCTGCAAAGCTCAAGAGGGAGGGAGGGAGGGAGGGAGGGAGGAAGGAAATAGAATTTTGCTTTTATTCAAGACACAATTATATATATTACATTGAGGGTGAAGCATATGCATCAGGACTATTCATCTGATGCCTGAAGTTTAAAGAGAATGTCGTGTAATTCAAAATCAAAGAATGCCAAAGAAGCATGGGTGGGTGGGAGAAATTCTGCTGGCACCCAACAAAAGAATGATCTAAATGGACTTAATGGGTAGACCTAAACCTGTTAAATTTGCTTTTTTTTAACTAATATTTTAACATGGAGGAAACAAAATAATTACAGTATTATGTGAAAGACTGGGAAACATGGTATTCTCTGTACCATGCTCTGTTGTACAGTTAGGTGTGTTCAGTGTATTCTTTATGTACTTCAGTTAAATTAAGTCCTAGGGTAAATGGTACTTAACCTTCCCAAGACTAAGCACAAAGATTTATCTGAATAAATTTAAATCTTTTCGTTCACAAAAGAGGTAGTCTGAACTTAAAACCCTGTCAGTTTAGGATTCAGTTGTTTTCCCAATGACTTTTCTCATTCAGCATTTTGATTCTGTAAATCAAATGTCGAGCATTAGTAACCATCCAGATAAAAGTTCTGGCATCCTCTTTTTCCCTTCAGGTTCTGATATATTTTCTTGTGATACTGGGTAAAGCTGATCAAAATATTCATGTAATAAAGCATATGTATATCTTTCCCAAACCTAAGAAGCACCTGAAAAATACTACATGCCTTCAGTTCACGATGACTGTGTTACAAAACAGAAATGTTACTATTTCTATTACTATTTTGTCCAAGGCAAGGTTATAGTTCCATGTATCTCTGATCATCACAACCAATAACTGCAATTTCAGAAAATTTTATTTCTTCATATTTGGGAATATCAGCACTGATAGGAATATATACTGTAGATACATTACAGGCTTGACATGCTAGCATATTCCAAATGTTGTATGGAAGAAAACACTATATTCCTAATTACAAAAAATATGTAAGTATTTCTGATTATCTTAGACGTCGATGAACTTGTAGTAATAATTTTGCAGGGTCAAAACAAATGAGGACTGAAGATCTTGTGAACCATTTTGCAACATAGTTATTGAAAATAAGATTCTCAGACTTCCATATAACTTGTCATTAAAGACAAATGCAGATGGTGTTTTTACTTTTGAATCTCCTTTCCATCTGTGGCCTGTATGTATGCAAATAACTGAACTAATTTCAGATAAAAGGATTCTGTTCAAGTGCAAATCTCTACTAGCCTACTTTCAGTGAAAATGGAAATTTTTATGAGCACATTTGCCTAGACAATTGCTCTTTCATTAAAACAGTTTGAATCCAAAGACTATGAATTCCATTTACCAGATGGAAGAAGTATTGCTTTAAAATTATTGCATTAGGAGAGCACTTTGTCCTAGACAAAATTTCACCATAACACATTTAATGGTTGTTCATTTCTGAAGACGATCAGCCTGTCAGGAAAAGCAGTTTTATTTACTTTTATCACATTCTGTTACTGACAATAATGTCAGAAAAAAAGTTGCCTGTGTGAAGAGGAGAGAATATCTGAATTAATAACTTGTAGTGTATTATTAAACTAAAGGCAATGTTAGGTTTTACTTTCATCATGGTATGCAATGGGAAAGCAAAAAGTATCTGTCTTCAGACATCATTGGAACAACATTACACACATTTTTTAATTTACAAAAAAATATTCCAAGGATCAGAATAATCTGCAGAGGGACCCACATTTTTCTTCCTCCCTAAGAATTACCTATTTGCTTAACTACTAGATAATTTATTAAATTATTTTTCACTCCACTACTGATTAATTTACTCAACTACCTATTTATTCTCATATGGCAACTGCTTATAAACTAGACTAGCAAAAGTATGTAAGGGAGTAAATCTATCATGCTAGAATATAGCAGTTTTCATAAGAAGAAGAATAGAGCTGGAAAATATTTTGATTCCATTCTAGGGAAGCCAGAAGACAGTGTAGTCACAATTTAGTAGCTAACAGGCTTACCAGTTGAGACAATTCTTAACACAGAGGTATGTACAGAAGTCTTGTTAACTTAATAAACTTTAAGAAATAATATATTTTTAATATATTGTAAATATATATTATAAATACTTATATTGAGTTTTTTATGTACATACATTGTGCATTTAGAATAGAACCAAAATATCTGTTTTTTCCTGGGGGCAAAAAATCTGTACTGGCAAAAATGGCCTTCTAAACAATTGGCCATTATCTTTTGGAAGTGCATAAGCTACCAGCAGACTTTATTTAGGTGTCTATTCTGGGAACATTTTCTGAACAAACTGGAATATATCATCATTTTGTAAGATTGCATTTTGGTAAGCCTTTATCTTCTTCTGCTTCTTCCATTCAATTTATAGTATCTTTTTGAAATTTTCAGTTTGAGCTGTCCTTTTTATTACCACCACTGCTATACTACCCACTTTAAAGATAGTTCAGCTGATAACATAAAAATCTTTTAAACACGTATCCTTACCCATCATTTTAATATTGAAAGAATGATTATTTCATCATCTTTATAAGAATTTTAAATTGAATTAATAGTAAATTCTAGTTTCAGTTCAACACTCTATCAAATTTTACATATAATATATAAGCTACAAACAAAGAAATAGCTATGGCTACTGAAGAATATTGTGGGACCTCAGTTTATGAGATGTGTAAGTCACTGGTAAACCTTTCACAGACCTCCATTATTTATATGATAGCTCCACATATGGGCAGAGGAACATAAAATGTAAGTCTTCAATAAGCTCACCACCAATGAAACAATGGTTTCAGCAAGGCTTATCAATCAATGGAATTCTCTACACAAACTGCAAAAAGGGCACAAAACACAGTATCACTGTTTTGGATGACAACATCATAGAGTCATAGGCTAAAAATAGCAAAAGACACTTGAAGACACATGCAACTGTGATCCTAAACCAAGTCTTCCAGCTAAATAAATCTGTATGACATACAATGCACAAAATACAGAACTCTCTCATCTGTTTCAAGGTCTATTATTTGACCTAATTAACTTAAAAGTTGATCATTGTATATCAGTGGTATAATTCCATATTCAATTAATATTCTACAGAATGAAAACATGGAATGTAATGTCATATTTGGTTTTGTTTGCTATGAATTCAGCTGTTTTCAACAATGCATAATGTTTCCTTACATTACATTGATTTGTATGGCTTATTTAACTCTAAAATAAACTGTTAAATACAGCCTGTAAAAGTCAAAGTGCACAAAATGTTTATAGACATGCCTGACAACAGGAAACAGTCAAGATTTACAGACTTAAGCTTCTCAGATTTTATTGTTGTGGAAACATAGTGTTTATGGTAATACAGTGTTTATTACATCACATTAAAAAATAGTTCTTTAACAGGTGCAATTTATGAATAGTTAAGTTAGAAGGCATTCTTTTCTCTTGCATTGATCTACAAGCTAACATAGTGTCCTCTGAAAGCTTCTTTTGTTTCTTACTCTGAGTTAAAGTTTATATTAATATAATTTTATTTGATTTATTATGACAATGAGAATTTTGCCTATACTATTGCAGAATGATGTCTTTGTTCCAGAATCAACACACAGCAATTCAATGCAGCACGAACCAAAAAGAAAACCCAAACCCCAAGAAAACTAAACCAACCAACCAAAAACCCTTAATCAGAGAGTATAATATGGGCCATCATGGAAATGACTGAAATAAATCACAAATTATCTTTCTTTAGCATTCACCTTTTCTGTATGGCACCTCTTCCTCCAATCCCTTGTCATTGTTTACATGAAAACTACAGTTGGAGCAGGTTACCCATGGAGACAGTTCCATCTCTGTCCTTGGAGGTGTTCAGGATCTGACTGAATGCAGACCTGAGCAACCATTGACCTCAGTGCTGCCCCTGCTTTGAGCAAGAGCTTGGGTTAGAGACCACCTGAGGTCCCTTCCCACCTGAGCGATTCTATGGTTCCAGAATTCTGTAGTTCTCTGAGTCCATGAATCCCTCAATCTCATTGTGATTGTGGTGAGAATTTAAAGGAGTAAATGTCTTGAAACTCTCCTCCCTTTCTCCAACCCCTTTCCCTATTTCATTTACCATTTTCCCAGTAAGGGAGGACTTGAGGCATTGCTCATAGGATAATCCCAAGAAGATGGATTTAATCTTAGGGGTTTGTCCAAAGCCTTCATTAAAATGGCCAAACCTAAACTATCTTCTCAGTTCAAAATATAGTTGCTTTCTACACATGTGGAAACCTGTGCACACAATGATAAGTTATACAGTCTATTAGAATTTCTGCTTCTGCCAGTTTACGGACTTTTTGCTGTGAATCATTCCAGAAGCTTGTACTTTAAATAGAAATGAAAAGGAGAATAGAAGAGATTATGCTAACTTTCAAAGGATATTATGAAAATCAAATTGTTTGTGTGGTTATTATGCCAACACCCAACACAAATCAAACTGCGATGGGGTTATTGGCTCAGCACCCCTAATTTGCTCATCTACCATAAAAGCTTGAATATTTGTTTTGCCAAAATTTCAGTAATTGCGTCTTGCTGGGCAATTCTCAAAACACAAGATACCGTCAGATAACACTGTGGGGGGACCACTGGGACATTATTTGCTTGATGTAAATGTCTTGCCAAAGTTCAATTATAAGCTTTAGCTACTTTGGGAGCATCTTCTGGCTCTCAGTTTTTTAAACTGATGCCATAGGCACTGTGAGTTTATTAACTGAATACCTTAAACTGTCTGTTCATGTCAAGGGTAGCCTTTTGTGAGGATTCTGGATAAGCATCAATCATCTGTGATTTTAATAGTTCAGTCCATCTAGTATTCCCAGTTACTGTCAAGGGAGATTCCTGTGTTATGGCACTGCCTAGTTGGCAGAGCTTAGGGCACTTTCTGACTTCCTAGTTGTTATTCTGAGACATGTGTACTTCATCAGCTTTTGAGCAAACAAGCAGTTTTCTTTCCAGGAAAGCTGATTGTGCACAATGTATTTGTTCTTGATTATGAAGGGATAATGCTGGCTTTGATTTTGCCAGCTGTTCCTGCCCTCTCAGAAGGAGGTAGGAAGGATTTCCATGGAGACAAAGAATGTATGGTTTTGAATGACTGTTATAATACTACAGTTTTTATAGTTTCATATATAAACTTTTTCAGCAAATAAAATGAGCTACTTTTTTCTCATATTCAAGCTTTTAACTGAACAGACTAATTTCTTGTCTAATGCATCCATTTGGTGTTGGTAAGGAATTAAATTCAATTAAATAAAAGCAGATTTTTTTCTTTTCATTATTAATACCCTCATTAATGAATTATTTTTTATTTATGCAACCATTAGATTTGAGAGAAATAAGATGTAACCTAGGACAAAACAAAGCAAGAAGCTTGGTCCAGCATTCTCATAAGATGCTATGTTGAAAAACTGTTTGTCTTGACCATCCCCTTTCAAAAGTCACTGAACCTGGTTGCTGAATTGTCAAGAAGAGCAATATCAGTGAGGGTCTGCTGATCCTCATGTAAAGCTTATCTGACTGATATCACGACAGAGACCCATGTGTGAAACTTATAGTTCAGTACCTCATATTCTTTGGGCTGATGCCCAGTTAAAATTAGCTGTCTTTATGTTAATTTGTCTTGCATAGGGTAATGAACTTCATGCTGAGATGCAAGGAAATGTGCCAGGAATATTAACAGCTATAGATCTTTCATGTTTAAGACAAACAGGTTAAAAGCCATGCAATGTGAAGCAATCTGCTGAGTGGTTTTGAACACCCTTGGTTAAAGGATGTAACTAGGATTAAAACAAAGCAAGAACCAAATGTTACTGAAAAAATGCATCTACATATTTCTTTGATGCCAAGGTGAAGATTAAGAACATTACTTTTGTGAATATGAATGATTAACCAGATGTTGAGGAAAGAGAAAGCAGCTATATCTTAGCCTAGTTCTAAACATTTGCATTTATAACATATATGCACATATTTAAATAGTAAACTCTTTATTCCCAGCTGTTCTACCTAAGGATCACTGACCTGCTTGCATGTAGCTATAAGCAAGCACGAACAATGTAATTATACAGAACCCTGCTCTGAAAGTTGATCCAAATTGTGCTACACGGGCTCGAGTTTGCCTAATGTTATCATACTTTGCTTTTCCTTGAAGATGTCTTTTCCTCTGGTGCTCTGGTCAAAGGCAGAGTTGATGCCTATGACTCTTGGTTATAAGAACTCATAAACTCATGCTGTGGCCTTTCCAAAATTCTAGGATGTGCAGTCTTCCTTTCTGCATAAATTTAAATAAAAATGTCCCTCAAAGATACAGTTCCAGAGCTCTCCTGAAACAGAATGGTACCTTAAATTATTTATGCTTTCCCTCAGCCTTTAGAAGTGACTGGTCTTCTAATACTAGAGCATTATCTGTCCTTAATGCCTCACTTCAATAAACTGGAATACACTATAAGTTTGTAACTTCTACTCACTATTTAGGTACCCATATGTGTCAACAAGAGACTGTCAAAACTGCTATTTTAACAAATAATTATTTCAGCTTTTATTTTATATTTATTTTTCTTTGTTTTTTTCTTCCCCCTCCATACTTTAATTGCCCAGGAAGAGAGAATGACTTCGAGTGCCCTTTAAGGAAGAAAAACACATGCTTTAATATATTTCCAGTCCCTTATCTTCTGAAAGAGAAAACAAGCAAGTATTGTCTATTACTCTGTGAAGCATCAGCACAAAATATGTGTATCCCAAGGCATTAAATGTCTTTCTTAACATTTAAAAGGGCTACACTTTTTCCTTAAATGAAAATTATTTTACATCTGAATGCACCTATTTGCAACTGGCTATAATTTAAATGTTATCTTCTATCACTTTTACAATACATCAAGGCAAAGGAAGAGAATGAACAAAATGAATTATTTTTTTGCACTATGAAAATGGGCAAGCTTTGTCCATAGAGGAAGCCTGCAGAACACATAAAATATGCTTTCATTATTTAATAAAATATTTTGTAATATTTTGATTACTGTTTTATTCCTAGCTCTTACAAAATAATTAAATAAGAAATTTTTCTCATTTTGGAGTTTACTCTTTTGTTTTATAGGGTCAGCTAATCATTCAGAAAGGTTCATCTGCAGCTTCTTGAAATAAACCACTTTTTATTGGACTTGCTGCTCTGTTTTAGCCTTTTATCCTGATGTGGACAGAACAAAATGAATGAATGAGACAATGCAAGTATAAAAGTTCTATTGTAATACACTTGAATGTTATTTACAGAACTACCTTTCACTTAAAAGAACAGCAAAAATACCTTACTAGCTGATTATAATTTGTCAATTCAGCAATCTGTGCATTTGACATTGAAATTACGAGACCAGGGTTTTTTTCTTAAAACATTTCTGACACCCTTATCTTTAGACATTATCTCCAGACTTGTTTTAGACACATAGTTTCTGGGAAATACCTTTTTCCTCCTTTCTTTCATGAACTGAGAATTTAAAAGCCATGTGAAATGACCCAGGAACAACTAATTGCCTGTCAATTGTAATACATTGTGATTGCAGTGATTCAAGTTTAGAAAAAAAAGTAACAATAATAATAAAATAAAACCTGACTGTATTTTAATAGAACAAATATTTGTATTAAAGAACAAAAAGTTACAAAAGGAAGAGAACATCTTAACATGAGTAACTCATTAGTGAAAAAATTCCAAATCTTTCTCCTGCTTTTATGACAAAGGTAGATAAAGAGATAGATGGTTGGTTGGTTGGTTAGTTGATTTGGTGGTTATTTGGTGGTTTATTTGTTTGTTTGTTTAAGGCTAAAGATCTTGGATGAGCTTCGCTTTTGGGTGACAGTGTTGCGTGTGCTCCATATTCAGAAAAAAATGGGCAGGATGAGTAAAAACCGATCAGATCTCACTATGTGCCTGAATTCATTAATGTACAATTAGTATGTATGAGAATATGGACTTACTTTGGTTGTGATTTCAGACTGCCAAAGAACCTAAGAAACCCAGGTTGTGATTTGACCATAGCAAGATAAAAGGAAAATCCAGAGATACACTTCATGGCCTGATGATAATGACTGAAGCAACAAAGTGACACCAAGTAATCCGAACAAATGAAACTACTTGTCCCAGAACAGAATAGGTCAATGATGACTAACTCCTTCAATGCAAAATATATTAGATCTGGCAGACCTTAGACTGGATATTAATGTGTTTGGGAAAGTGTCAAGGAGATATTACTGATAAGATAAATGGTCAGCACAGCTAATTTCATGTCTTAAAAGAAAAAGAGATGCAAAGCTGCAAAGTTTGTCATTTTCTTTGTTGTCTCTCTTTTTTTTTTAATCACTTATTCCCAGAGCTGTCAAACAGAATCAGTAGAAGGAATTACTAGCAAATTGTGACTCTGACCTGAAGGGAAAATGCTTTAATAAGAGGGGAAGTCCAGGCTAATTGCTATGAAAGCTAAGGAATCTGGTACTAGGTGAGAGAACACAAAAACTTAAGTTCTGAAACAAAGCAATCATTAGCTGAAGGAAGTGCCAGATACAGCAGAGTACCTGGCGTAAAAGAGGAAAAAGTAGATTAAAAGAAATATTGTTTGCTTATTCAACCTGTTATCTTTTTTTCCAGCTCTCAAAATCTGTTCTATTTTTTGTCATTCCAATTCCTCCATAGTACTGTGGTACATTTCACTTCACAGAGAGAAAAAATCCAAATATGCAGACATTTAATTTTATGCATCAGGCAAGCTGTGACTAACTTTCCAAGTCATTAATAAATTTAATGTCCTGGTTTTGGCTAGGATAGGGTTCTTCCAAGTTGCTGGTATAGTGCTGTGTTTTGGAGTTAGTATGATGTTTAGTTGTTGCTAAGTAGAGCTTATGTTAGTCCAGGACTTTTCAGCTTCTCATGCCCTGCCAGCGAAGGAAGCTGGAGGGAGCACAGCACAGCACAGCTGATCCAAACTAGCCAAAGGGATATTCCATATCATATGATGCCATGCTCAGTGTATAAAGTGGGGGAGTTGGCTTGGGGGCAGCAATGACAGCTCGGGAACTGACTGGGCATTGTTTGGTGGGTGGTGAGCAATTGCATTGTGCACCACTTATTTTGTTTATTCTGTTATCATTATTATTATTTTTATTTTCCCTTCCTTTTCTGTCCTGTTAAACTGTCTTTATCTCAGCCTATGAATTTAACTTTTTTTTTCCTGATTGTCTCCCCCATCCCACTGTGGGTGTGGGGGGAGTGAGTGAGCGGCTGTGTGGTGTTTAGCTACGTGCTAGGTTAAACCAAAAAAAGAGCCAACATTCTTTATAAATCTGTCTGTATCTAAATCAATAAAAAGAAATGGGTGCTAGTTTGATATAGATACTGTTTTATCCCACATTTTTTCTGAGTTTTTTGATTAAAAACACGAAGACCATAAAATAAAAAATGACGCTAGAATTTTAAAAAGTAAATACATTAGAAATATTGAGTTCATGCAGATTTTTTTTACAGCATGACTTTTACTTATTCAGGTATTAATTTGCTGCTTTAATGCAACTCTATGTAAAAATGAAAACCTACAAAAATACAAATATTGTCACATATTCTTAATACATTATTTCTTAATAAATTTTCCTACCTAAAAACCTTCTTGCCCCCAACCTATTCCTGATCTGCAAGACAATGAAAATTTAAAGTAATTTGCCAATGGCAGTATTGAAAAAATACCAAATTATTACACTGTAATTGGTATACCACAGTCACTCAATTACATTCACTGACAGGAATAAAACTGAAGCACTAAAGATGCTCTCTCCCATTTAATTTTGGTTTGATTTTGATTCTGACCATTAAAGAGATACTTCTAAGACACCAACTTGATCAAATCTCTCATTCTTTCCCTTCCTTTATTGCAGGTGTTTTTCAGCTATGAAAACATGAAAGCAAGATTAACATTTCCCTTGTGATTTAGACAGAACTGGCCTGGTGTTTTTGGAAATAACAATTTATACAAATCAATCAAGAATGTGATGTGAAGTATGAAGTATTGGTCAGCTTTCTATTCTCAGTGATGATGGTACTATGCCTTGAATTGCTTATGCTGCACTGGAAGTGAAAGTGTCATTTGGCCAACTGAGAATTGCCATTCTACAATTTTTCAGAGACTGCAAGGCTCAGATACATTCTCTATTTTTTTCAAAATTCCCCTTCGGGACTTCAGTAGCCAAAGAAATTGAACAATATGAAATGCAGCAAATTCTGTTCTCAGGAGGGAGGATGTTATTTAATGTTCAACAGCATTATATCCCTGACAACAAGGTCTAAAAATCTCTTGGTTTAGTATTTTTTTAGTAGAGATTAAATAGTCTATAACCTACATTTCTGTTTGATTAATTTTGTATGTATTCTCCTGGGGCAATTCATGAGCCATTTAGACAACCTGTTAAAGGAATATTTCAGATTGTTGCCATTGTAATAGTGACTATTAAGTAAAAGTAGATTTTTAACATTGTTCACCAGATCTTATGGTTTACAGCATTGTTGGAAATTCTCTGAAATATCTTAGTAGTGAGAACTAAGATATAAAAGTAGATATCTGAGATTTAGAACAAGGAAATAAAAGGTATTCAGCCCTAACAAAAAATATATCACTCGTACACATGATCAAAAATGGAGTTTCATACCTTGATGACACCGATGCTATAAATACACAAACATTTTTCTAAATTCTGTATCTTAAGTGCTGGAATAATTTCAAATCTTGCCTAAAAGCCTAGCATGAGATTTAAATAACTTTTTTCTCTCTTTTTCTTTTCTTTTCCTTTTTTCAAGGCTATCTGGAGATCCTAATTTTTTACTTCCTAAATTTAACAGAATCACAGAATCACAGAATCCCAGGTTGGAAGGGTCCTCAGGGATCATCTAGTCCAACCTTTCTGGGAAGACCACAGTCTAGACAAGATGGCCCAGCACCCTGTCCAGATGACTTTTAAAGGTGTCCAACGTGGCCGAGTCAACCACTTCCCTGGGGAGATTTTTCCAATGGGTGACTGTCCTCAGTGTGAAAAATTTTCCTCTGGTGTCCAATCGGAATCTCCCCAAGAGTAACTTGTGTCCATTCCCCCTTGTCCTCTCCATGTGAATCCTTGTAAAAAGGGAGTCTCCATCTTCTTTGTAGCTACCCCTTAAGTACTGGTACATGGTGATGAGATCCCCTCTGAGCCTCCTTTTTCAAGGCTGAACAAACCCAGCTCTCCCAGCCTATCCTCGTATGGCAGGCTTCCCAGTCCTCTGATCATCTTGATGGCCCTTCTCTGGACACCTTCCTGCCTGTCCACATCCTTTTTGTATAGCGGGGACCAGAACTATACACAGTGTGGCCTGACAAGCGCTGAGTAGAGTGGGATGATGACTTCTTTATCTCTGCTGGTGATGCCCTTTTTGGTGCAACCCAGCATCCTGTTGGCCTTCTTGGCCGCAGCAGCACACTGTTCGCTCCTGTTGAGCTTCCTGTCCACCAGGACCCCCAGGTCCCTTTCCACAGAGCTGCTCTCCAGCCAGGTGGATCCCAGTCTGCGCTGCACTCTCGGATTATGTTTTCCCAGGTGCAAGACCTTACACTTGTCTTTGTTGAACTAATTTAATTTGATTTAAGTTAGTTTTCTTACTGTGAAATGATGAAGGAGGGAAGAAAATAATTAATCTAACTAATGTTAGTCATCACCTCAGATAATTGCCTTACATATTTGTTAGGGTCTATGAATCAGAAGCACGTGAAACCAAATCAAAACTGGAGGGACAGTCTTTCTGTCACAGAAAGAGTTCTTACAGTTCTTTGATTAGTATTATCTAAAATACCCACAGCAAGCCCTGTATATTAATAGCATAAAATATGATCTTGGTAGGCGAGTTATATAATTAATGTTTTCTTCATGATATGGTGGTTGTAAAGTGTTGAAAATTTGAGAAAATGTATATAACTTACTTATTTTTTATATATGTTGTAACTGAAAGCCTTTTGAATATTTGATAAAGCCTTTAGGCTAGGACAATTTGTATAATAGTGATCCAAATTAAACTGTAAAACTACTACTTTAATATGAAGTTACCAATCCAATATGAGGCAGAAGGGAGGCATGCTGTCTCCATCTGCCTTTACAAACCATGATGGTAGATAGGACAAGAAACAATGAACTTAAATTCCAAGAAGAATGATTCAGACTGGGCACAGTGAAATACTGTAGTGTACTTTAGAGACACAGTAGAAACACCATTACCAAAGATTTTTAAGAACAGCAAAAGCACCTCAAAGCCAGACCATGCTCACAGCCATGTCCAGTCAAGTTCCTTGACATGGCTGTCCATCTTTGCAACAGGGCACACTACCAACTCATTGTTGACATGTTTGTCATGTCTGCTACGACTCCCAGGCCCATTTCTGCAAAGCTGCTTTCTAGCTAGTTGGTGAACAGCCTGTGCTGTTTTGTGGGATTATTCTGTCCTATTTGAAGGACTTTGCATTTGCATTTGCTGAACATCATGGTGAAGTTCCTCTTGACTCATTTCTGCAGCTTGCCTAGGTCCCTCTGAAGAGCAACCCAGCCCTCCAGCATTTTAACTGCCCCTGGAATTGGTTTTCATCTGTGAATTCGTTGAGATCATACTCTGTCTCATTGTCCAGGTCTGATAAATATAGAAAATCTTGCCCTAGGGCTTGCCTTGTTTAGATCACTGACAGATGCCACAAGTAGCTTGCTATCAGTGTCATTTTGTCTCACAGGTCACAGATGTTTGAGGCTGATGGTCCAGGCAATTTTCCACTCACTTTATCATACATTTAACCAGTCTATATCTCAGCAGTTTCTGTATAAGGATACTATGTGAGACCACATGAAGGCAGTTGTTAAAATCAAGGTATATGACTTCTACTGTTCTGCCCTTATCCCCACAGCCAGTCAGTTCATCACAGAGGGTGATCAGGTTAGTCAAACAACTGGGTTAGTAAATCCCTGCTGGCTCTTCTCATTTACCTTTAAATCCTTCATGTGCTTAGAAATTATTTCCAAAATGACTGGCTTCACAACCTGAGGCAAGGCTAACTGGTCTCTAGTTCCCAGGATTCTCCTCTTTGCCATTCTTGAAAATGGGTCTGATGCTTACTTTCTCTAAGTCATCAGGGACGTCCTCCAATCATCACAAACTGTCAAAGGTGCTAGAGAGAAGCCATACAATGACATGGACCTGTTCCTTCAACAGCCTGGATGGGATGGCATGGATGCATCCTACATTGTCCCATGGACCTGTATGTTGCTTTAGTGGTCACTAGCTGGATCTTCTTCTGCTGTGGATAATATTTCATAGAATCACAGAATCACAGAAGGGTAGGGGTTGGAAAGAATCTCTGAAGATCACCTCGTCCAACCCCGTGCTTGAGCAGGTGCACCTACAGCAGGGTGCACAGGACTGTGTCCAGGCAAGTTTTGAATATTTCCAGAGAAGAAGACTCCACAACCAACCTGGGCAGCCTGTTCCAGTGCTCTGGCACCCTCAAAGTAAAGAAGTTTTTCCTCATATTCAGGTGGAACTTCCTGTGTTCCACTTCTCATCCATTGCCCCTTGTCCTGTCATTAGGCACTACTGAAAAGAGGCCATCCCCATCCTCTTGACATCATCCTTTAGGTATTTATAAGCATTGAGAAGATCCCCTCCTCAGTCTTCTCCATGCTAACAAACCCAAGTCTTTCAGCCTTTCCTCATAAGGGAGATGCTCCAGTCCCCTGATCACCTTTGTAGCTCTCTGCTGGATTTGTGAGGATCCAGTATGCATAAATGATATCTAGGCCAATCCTCCTCAACAAAGGGGAAGTGTTCATTTCTCCATATTTCCTCTCTCACCTCTGGGGGCTGAAATGCCTAAGGGCCAGACTTAACAGTAAAGACTAAAGCAAAGAAGGCATTCAGTAACTGCCTTCTCTGCATCCTGCATCACCAGGGCACCCACCTTGTTCAGCAGCAGGCCCACAGTTTCCCCAGTCTTTCTTTTACTAATGATGTATTTAAAGAAACCTTTCTTGTTATCCTAGTGTTTCATTCCCACAGACTCTGCTAGTAAGCTTAGAGACTTGAAAAGCCAGAATAAACCTTAGCAATGAAAACTGAGGCAAAACAAAGGCAATTTACTGTCTTGGCCTTTTATATGTCTTTGGTCACTAGGTCATCTGAGCAATAGGCCCATATTTTCCTTAGCCTTCCTTATGCTATCAATTTACTCAGCTCATTTTTTGTCCTTCACATCCCTCATTAGCCAAGTTTTAGCTCTTCTGGCTCAACTCCCCGATTTTGGGGTAATGCCTCTACATTCATCACAGAATCCCTGTCCCTTCTTCCATCCTCTCTGTACTCCTTTTTGCATTTGAGGTCACTTAGGTGTTTCCTGTTTATCTATGCAGCTTGAGAAGGTTTGCCACAGCAGAATAAGCCAGTTGTCCTGAGCCTCTCTGCCCTCCATGGTGGATCTTGGAACAAGCCAAGATCTCTCCTGAAGTCCAGAGCTGTGTTTCTAGCATTTATCTTAATCACTTCCTTCAGAGTTTAAAATATATGATTAAACAGATTTTGCAACCAAGGATGACAAGGTTGACATCCACCTTTGCACCCTTTATCAGACTTTCCTTGTTTGTGAGCAACCAGTCCAGCAAAGCACATTCTCTATTTCAGTCTGATTGCTGGCATCTTCTGAATCTTAACCTGTGAGGATTTCAGTATTTTTTGTATGAACTCAGGAGTTTCACCACTCTAATACAGTGATCTTGTGCTGGAGATGCATCATGAAAATGAGCTAGACAATATTTTCATACGTCATCCATCCCCATTTCTATGAAAGAATAGTAAAGAATAAATCAAATGGAGGGAGGTGGAAGTAAGTCATGTAGGGTTTGTGGACAGTAAGGCAAGCCTCAATCCATGCATCACAATTTATCCAGTCATTTGTCTCTCATTACCATCTTAACACTGTGTTGCATTTACCATAATAAATAAATAATAAATGCTAAAATAAATAATACATGATCACTTTGTGGGTTTTCAAACTCAAAATGTTTGGCGAATAAAAGGTTATTGGCAACTCTCTAAGAGAGGAAATAATCTAAGATCCTAAATCCTCATCAAAAAAAAATATATACACACAGCATTCACAGAACATATACTTCTGTTGTCATGTTGAGAATGAGGCTGATAAAATTGTTTGTAAATTATTGAATAGTAAAATAATTGGAATAGGTTCTAGCAGCAACAGCTTCTCAGAATGAAGCAGAAGACTGCTGCAAAAAGTACCCTTATGTGTCATGTTTTGATTGAAGTTCTGTGGAGAACCTTGTGCATGCAAGAAATAGAGCATTGGATTTTGAAGTTACTAGTGTAATATCATTCATTTAATATTTTAGACTATATAGCATTTGGCAAACTTGCTGTTTTCTTTGTCACATCCTGTTGTCTAATCCATCATTCCATAAGTTTAAATGTTTAGTGAATTTATACAAATACAATGCATTTATTAGTTGACTTGTTTTTCCTTTTGTTTTAGTTTTTTTTCCAGAGGAACAAAGCAAAAATGGGTTCAAAAGTGCAATTCTCTCTGAATGTGTCTTTTAAATTCACTACTGCAAAAACCTGTGTTACTATAATGTCATTAGTACTGTATCTATTACCACATACAAAGTCTGTGATATGGGAAAAGCAATATATGCAGTTAAGTGCTTAATGTTAGCTAGATAAGAGTTTAATAATCTAGATTTAATAATCTAATAACCTACAATCATAGTCGGGTAAGGCAGAAAAGGTCATTAATAATTCCTTTAAAATTGTTACATAAGAAGAGTGACTAACAACAACTCCTTTTCTCTGGTGTTACGCAGCCCTGCCCATGCCCCTGGGCCCCCCTGTTCAGGGGTGCCAGTCTCCCTTAGCCTGGGGCAGACAGTCACGCTGAAAGAATCAGCATCCCATGGTCCCCACCAGGAGGAGTGGGGTGCCCATGGTGTATGTGGCCCATAGGTCATTTCTGTGAAGCTTAAGCAGATGTCTTGGATGACACAGTACATCTCATATGGTACCGGATACATAGAACCTCCAGCAGGCCCTTAGTGGTCATCCAGCAGAACAGGCATCTCTAGTTAATTTACAGTCCTGCATAGATCTCTGTTACTGTTAATGGGAGCTTTGACACAAAGCTCACTTATCAATGTCTGTACTGTGGATAGCAGCTGAATGCCATGCTTAAATTCAGGGAGAGCAAAGCTGTTCCCTAGGTGTTCCTTAGGAAGCACAATACATTAAATTCAAAAGAAAAAGCAGACGCTCTGGAGGCTTAGCAAAGATACATCTTTCCTCTCAAACATCTTTGTGTCCAAAAGGATATGCATTATTTCTTATCATAATAATGAAAACTGCCATTTTTCATGATGGTGCTACAGAAAGGAACTTTACACTTTGCATTGTTGCTTCAAATGTCACCTGCACATTTTAAGGGATGATTATGTACTTATCACATTTTGAACACAGCCTTACCACCAAAGCATTTAGGAGTTTAAAGCATACTAATCTTAACTGGAAAAAAATTAAATTTCATCACAACTTTGACCTACAGATTTACTTTTAATATATTGCTTCTCTATCCTGAACTCAACATCAAAATCTCTGTTAATAATCTCATCAGTAAATAAATAATTTTGTAAGATAACTTTTGGTTTCTTTAATTCAGGTGGCCTGCAACCTTTCATTAGGAAAACCGTGTAACTGTAAAATTATTAGTTTATTTATATGACAACTTATGACTTTCAAAAGCAGGTACAATTAGAAAAATAAATACAAACCTAAAACTGAAATTTAGGCATAAGCATATCATGATACGTATTAGCTTGTGATGTGATGAAATAATAATCCAGAATCTTCCTTATAATTCTAGCTCAGCTTAAATCATAGCTTTTTACACGTATGGATTTCAGTTATGTTCTTTGCTCGTCCTAACTAATAACTCTTTGACATTTACTTTAACACTTAGAAAGAAAAATGCTTTCTAACATGACGTTATCCTGAAAGATGCCCCAATGATAAACACATGAGTATTTTTTTCCTTATGTATTTGCAAGTTTTCACTTCTTTGTGTTTTCATATCTTTTGGGTTCAGAGAAAAACATTTTTTAAAGGTTGCTGTGTTCCCGAGTCTTTACCAGATATCATCCTTTCTGGTCTGCAGGGATGAAAAATCTCCTGCCTTCTATAAAATGAAAAGCTTAGACAAACTATGATGATTTTTAAACAAGCTATTTATTCTTTTATTAAACTCACTCTGTTTTGTTTTACCTGTTTCATGATGCTGCCGTGGATGATGATAAAATCATATCCACACATTGTAGCAAACCAGTAAAAAGAATCTCAGCCTGAAATAATCTCAGAAAAACAGTACAGTACATCTAGAGGACGGCTTGCTTGTTATCTCATTTTATTTTGTTTGTGTTTTCCTGCCTGTGCATTCATTTACATTTTTTTCTGTTTTCTTTAAGAAACCTTTAAATTTCCTTTCAGTTTCAACTGAAAACAAGCTGAACAAGTTGGAAATTATATTGGAATTGATTCTAAATAAGGATTTACCTTGCAAATATGTGTAATTAGCAATGACTTATTCTGAGAGGGCACTTGGCAACTGATATCATATGTAAACCAGGAGGTAAGGAACACCTACAGTCATAGTTGTCTGAGACAGGATTATCACTGAATTGTATGAATTGGATGCAGCCACAGGAGTTTATCTGTTCCTTCCTTTTATCTACAGGTAGAATTCGTAATCTACCTTTTATATACAGGTAACATTCATTATACCTAAAACATTTCATACTTTTTTTTTAAACCGTATTTGAAAAACTTCATGTGCTGGAGTTTCTATTATTCACTAAGCACTGTGTTCTGATACTTACTTGTCCTTATAGATAGACTTCTTTCCTCTTAACAGTTAGACTAAATATCCCTTACAACATGTAGGACTGTCGACTATTCTTACCCATAGTACAAATAAGTAGTACCATTTTCAATGAAAATATTCAGTTTATGCTTTGTTAATAGCCATATTGGTCCAGAGTTAATTAAGCTAATTCAACTGAGAGTAGACTTTATGGGA
Source organism: Phalacrocorax aristotelis (assembly GCF_949628215.1). NCBI lineage: Eukaryota > Metazoa > Chordata > Aves > Suliformes > Phalacrocoracidae > Phalacrocorax > Phalacrocorax aristotelis. Next base: position 49,647,101 of record NC_134276.1, read on the forward strand.
CATGCAATTTAATAATTATGAAGACCTTTAGAAGCATAAGTTTTTCAAAAGACTTTTGGCCATTTTCAGAACTGGTAGCCAATATAGCTAGTTCAGTGTCAATGGGAGGGATCTTGTCAGGGTGATTCATGGCATCAGAGTTTGATACCTGTGCTTCTAGGGCAACCAGTTAAAAGATCAAAGATCTTCATCAGGCAAATGGAGAATTGATTAGGAAAAGTTGTATACATGGGTAATCTAAACTCCTGTTTTTTTTCTGAAATTTAGGGATATGAAATAGGTGGCTATGTCTGAAATCCACTCCTTGTCCTAGGTCGATTGCCCTTCAATAGATTGATCTATTTTTCAATATATCAAGTTGTTCAAAGCCCTGTCCAACCTAACCTTGGGCACTTTCAATGATGGGAGATTCATAATTTCTCTGGGTAACCAGTTCCAGTGTCTCACCATCCTCACTGTAAAAAGTTTAGGTTTTTGACAACTGGTCCATGAAGTAGACATATTTTTTCTGACTTCATTTAGTGGAGGAAAGGGATTGATACTCATGTATGCCACTTTCCTGACTGAGATCTTGAGGCTGCCCCTCCTTTGGAAGCTCATATACTGTAGAGACTCATAGCAATGAAGGAGTCTTGTAACCTGAGGACAGTTCAGTTATTGATTAGGAACCTTAGCAAGGTAAGGAGGAGATCCTGAGTTACAGTCCTTCAGTCCAGATTATTTATTTACAGTCTGTTGAACTATAAATGAATTAGAAAAACAGGTATCCTGGGGCTGAAGGTTAAAATAGAGGCCAGCTGATACCATTTTGATATTTGAAAGCAATTTCATTTCAATGAAAGCCTCTTACTTCCACAAAGAGTTGTGACAATTTGTCTCTAAGAAAAAAAGTTCTGTGTAAGGAACAGGAAATGGAGAAGAAGGGGAAAGGATTTTGCAATGGAAGCATTTAAATTTGATTTCTGTTTTGTCTAAGCTCTATCTGAAGTAGCCAAAAAGCATTTTGGAGATTTTCTACCTCAGAGTGTTCAATTTGCTTCTTTGATAAAACTTTCAGTAGAGCTAAAGTCGTCTGTTAGCTTTTCGGCTGTAATGCAGTCAAAACATAGGATATGATTGCAACATCTGTTTAAGAGCTTGGCAGTACATCCATGACTTCTAGAGTGTTCTGACAGTTTCTGTCAATATTTGCTATTTATTCTTGTATGAGAGGCCGAGTAACCACTGTGTCTAAGGCTCCATTTTCTTTTTGCCTTTCCTTGTATTTTCAAATATGTTAACATTTATGAATTTAAATTTGCACCTTTTTTATACTGCCACAGTATCACCACTAACCCCCTGCCCCTTAATTTTTTCTCAGCTACTTTTATTTCTATTAGAACAGGTGCTTTATTTTCTGTGAATCACTTCAATGTTTTTCTATGGAATATTAATCCCTTGATTTTCTTTAAATTACTTCATTGGGACACTGTTTATATTTCTTCATTTCAAGCTGAAACACAGTTGGGGAAGGTGAGTTAGTAATAAACTCTTTATTCATGGGTTTTGATTTTTAAAATTATTTTATTATCTTTAGCTTAGGACTTCAATTTGACAATGCAAATGTTGTGGTCATATCTAGCCACCCTCCACTAGTACAAAAGCATATGACCAGCACACTGCAAAATTTTGTTGGATACAGAAATTATTAAAAAACTATTTTTAAACATCCATGTTATTCTTTTTTTATTACTGCTTATTGTATCACTAGTCTATCATTAGGTTGCTCAGAGTGCAAAATTAGTATCTCACTATCTTACCTCTTTTACTTATGAGTATATTTTTCTGAAGTATGATTATAATTTCCAGTCTTTTGCTGAAATCACCTATAATAATGACATTATGAAGTTTTGGAAACTTAACACATCTGGCAACAAGTGATAAAAATTATACTTTTTGTTTAAAGTCTCACCTAATTTTATCACTGGCTAGTTCTCTTTTGTAGTCAGTACTACTTCATTCACTACAAGGGGTTCTTATGCCAACTTCCTATCTATTTCCTGGTTCTAGGAAAGGTAAAGGTCTTCTTTTCTAGAGTATGGATATGCAAAAGGATCTACCCACCTACCACTTCAAGAATATTGAGATAATAGCCATTCAGTTCTAAATTATTTGAGCCACTTAAATAACTTTACCCTAACACTTAAAGGTTTTCATGATCTTGTTTTACTTTCTGTTCTTTCTGGTTTGTTTTCAGTAATATATTAAAATAAAATAGATTCTTCATCTACTCTTGCAATTCAAATATAAGGTGTGTATTTAAAAGTATTATCAACGTAGTCCTGGTTTCTGGAAAAACATATTTTTAAGTGAAAGTATTACCCTTTCCATAAAAATCTTTGTTATACTTGTTAGCTTTTAAATAACTCTTTTCATGTATACAGGCACAACATCAGAGAGAGATGTTTTGTTTTTTTTTTCTAGTTATACTGTGATAGTACATGTGCACCACTCGGTGCAGATAGACACATACAGATTGACTCCTGAGCCAGGACTGGAAAATCAGGGAGCCTGTTACAGATCTGTGGTTCCAAAATATTTTTTTTTTTCATAAATCTAGTAAAGACAAGGAAGTTCAGTAGCTGCTGTAAGTTCCTTTGCAGGATGATATAGAATCTGTCAGCCGTTCAAATGGACTGAGATATTAGAGTAAGAGCCTGTGGAGAGCTGCTTTCCTGTCATGTTGTTTCCTCCAAAGCCTTGCTTACCTCTGCTAACAGGGGAAGGTTGGCAGCAAGGTCAGCAGATCAGACAGTGTATCAGGTACACAACAGGTAGTTCCTCTCTGACAGAACATATGTAGCCAGAAGAATCCAAATGGGCTGTAATTTCCTGACATTGGCCAATTCAAGATATGAGCCTAAACCAAGTCTTTGAAAGGAAATCCTCTCAAACTCTGAGGTGTCTGTAAATATAAGAAATCAATTTCACTGTGGGTGCTTTTAAGAAACCAACAGAAGTATAGCTGGGAGATTTTTTCTTTAGATATTCCAAACATTTAAGTATGGTCTTGTCATAATGGCTATTTCTATCCCCAGTAGGTTTTATTTTTTGTGTCCAAAGGATAGAATTTGTTCACTGCTGCTTGTATCGGTACTGAACAGGGAACAAAACCATTGATTTGCAATGTCTGTATGTATGTATTTTTCTTTTACTATTTTTAATTTCAAGAATGTGAATAAGTCCACAGAAGTAAATTAATACTAGTTTTCTAAACAATTTTTACCAAAATGATGCTCAAGTAGTGTTCATACATTTTTCATTATTTAATTCAGTTGAACCTTTAACTAACAATACTAAAGAGCAAGCACAGTAAATGTTAGAAGAAAGTTGTTGAGGCTTTTTGATGCATTTGTTTTTCTGGAAGATGATTTGTACTGAATCCTTGATATTCCTGTAGGATTTTGTTCACACTTACCTTAAAAAAGAGATATATTCTCACTTTTGATTTCCTCTGGTTTGTTGGAAAGATTTTTTTGAGACTAAAGACAAAAGAAGTATAGAAAAGCATCACAGTGGATTCTAAGGCTTCAAATAATCTCTATATTCAGTGCGAAAGATCAAAAGACAGTTATTGAAATGGTAAGATTGATAGGTGTCACTTTCTTTTATTTGCTTGTCATATTTCTTTTTACATCAGTGGAGTGTTTTCTAACTTATTTATATTGTAGGTGAAACCAGACACTTTGGCAAGGAGCATGGAGGCTTTTGTGTTTCCTGCACAGGTGGGTCTAGGATAAGCAGGAACAGATCTATGCTTTGAAGCAGTATGAGGTAGAGAAAAAAATAAAAATAAAATTGAGCCTAAGATGCTAGGCTCTGGGATTTACAGTCACTGTCTGGTCTCCAATCTCTAAGGGTTTCAGCCTTCTGTTAGGAAAAAGGGGGTCCTGAGTGCTCAGGCCTTCCAGTTTTTCTGGAAACAGTCCTAAGAATCTGTTAGTCTCCTGATCTGTATGAGCTGTCTTACATTTGTTAGAGCACATGGTGCCTTTTATTCCCTCTGCTTCATGGTTTATATCTTCCTTGAACAGGAGTATTTAAAATGACTGTTCTTCTGCCTGCAACAAAGATTAACAAGCATTAATCTGATGTGAAGCCCTGAGTAAGGGCTGATGCACTGATATAATCTGCCCATGAGCTTACGACTCTGCTGTCTTTTTTGCTTTTTGAGAGTAGCAATAGTATTTTTAAACACTACTGTTATTTCTGTTCAGAAGAAACATAATTTTCTCCTCCACTCCCCCTTTAAATTGTGTGAACTGTGTGAAAACCAACAAAACCAAACCAGATCAAGAAGCAAGAAGTCAGATCTCTCCCATATTTATTTATTTTTTTAACCTTTATTGACAGGCAGTCAGCTTTCCCTGATTTGATGACATGTGATAGACAGAATGTGGAAAGTGATAACATTTTGCTAGTCTGGGGATAGCTATGTTACAAATCAAAGAAAGTAACAAATCAGACAGCAAAACATATAATCGGTTTTATATATTTCTACACTTTGCAACCCTCTCACTCTGTAATCCCCTCCATAACCTCCCTCCCATCACCAGAGGTTCTGCTGCTTGTCATCCAAGGCCTGAGCCCTGGTATGGAACAGCCTGATCACCTTGACTCAGAATTGAGGAGACTGCAACACTGTGAAAAAGAGTGGTGAAAAGGTTTAGAAGCCTGAACTGTACAAAATGAGAAAGGTTAAACTGCAGATAGAAGTAGGAGTGTCCAGAGAGGATTGTTAGTTGCTCCACAGTTCAAGGAGAATGCAAATATGGAAAGGTATAAGACTGTATAGGGAAAACCAGTCTGGAACAGGGTCTGGCCCTCCTTCGCAACCTGACTAGAGGCTGGCCAGAAAAGACTCTGGGGTCAGGGGAGGTCATATGAACATTTAGTGTGGTATCCTTTGTGTATTACACAATTAATAATTGTTTTGTACACTTAAGTTGTCTGCGTTCTCCTCTCAAAGTCTCTTTGCACTCAGCAGAAGTCCCTGAACAAAGCATCCCTGGTAACACAAAGCCTGGATAGAACGCTTGGCTGAAAATAACCTTTCAGGGTAAGATATGAGACTAATAAATCACAGCATGTAATGACGTATTGTCCCAACTCAACACTCTCTGGCCAGGTTCTTTTAGATATTCCACACATGGAGGGGGCAATGTTTAATATCAGGGTTACTAATCTGAAGATAGTTAATGTTACACAGGATTTCTTGTTTAGCAGAATGATGACAAATATATTGAAAATACAATACAAATGTGACATTTATACACAGTTTAATCACAATACCAATGCAATTCCTGGTACCAGACTTTATTTTATGCTCACTGTCAAGATACTGGATGTTCCCAATCACCAGAAAGGAATACACGGGCTGAAGCCAGGTGAAGCTGGCACAGAGTTTTGTGATGTAATTTCTGACATTCCTTCTTTTCCCCTCCAGGACATAATTCAAATCAAAGGTTGGCTCAGGAAAGAAAGCAAAAAGGAACAGTAGATTTTATGAGTTATATAAAGTTCTTCACAAAGCAGGAATCTATTTTTTGGTGACTTCCCAATAGAGCAAGAAACTTTAATGACCAATCAGAAAATCAAATCTGTTTTTGGTTTTCTATAGGTAGTTAGAGCCACCAGCCTATTAATTTTCCATTAAGTTGGAAGATGTGATTCAATTTGATTGAATGTCTACATATAGGGTCTTTGTAGCATGTTTGGTACCTTGCCTGTTCTAACTGAAGCTACTAAAGGGTGTCGATCTCCCATAGGTCACATATATCTATAGCCCCATTCAAATCTCCTGTACCTTGTACAGGATCTAAAATAGTACTAGACCCCTGCACATAACCAAGAAATTTCACCATGGGTTTCAACAAGAGTAAGACACCAAAATGTAGGTGTCAGTCAAATAACCTACATCGTTTCATTCATGGGACCTTCTGTTACCTGCTGTATGTTAATACCAATTTAAAATCTTTGTTTATTGTATTTCTTCTCACTCCTTACATTATTCCTTTGGAATTATCACTGAGGACATGACAAGGCAGTTGGCTTCTATGAACTAAAATAGTAATGAATTGTTGCAGAAATTATGTATGAGTCTATGTATTTTTTAGATTATCATTTGTATTAAATAAGTGCCAGTGTTGGGTACATTTGCTGGGAGGTTTATCAAATAAAGTCACATGTGAATTAGCTATGAACACTGAAGTGAAAATATCTATAAATTATAACTGTAGGAAGTACAATGCACACCTTATTAGCATTTAATGCAAACTGATATTCCAATTTTCTAAACCAAGTTTAAAGAAAACACTGGAACACTTTTCTATATTGCTATGCTGCTCACAATAGTTCTTAAAGTCTTTTTTGTGAATCCTTTAAGGTGGGTCTATATGGAAACTTTCAGGGAAGTTAAGACCATTTGGCTCAAGTTCGGAGGATAAGTATATTAGTGCCCCTGTATGGATATTGTCATCCAGAAATAAAGTGACCTTAGTTTGCTGCAATTCAATGCTCTCTCTAAGGGGACTAATCTGGGTTGAACCATGACCACTTTACTTGAATGACAGCACCCACAGAATGTCATAATGTGCTTTAGCTTTACAATTCTAATGATTCTTCTCAGCTCTCTAAAGTGTTTTTGCATTGTCAAGGTCTTAGTGCCTAATGTTAAATAAATTATGAGTTATGCAGTGCTTTTCAGAAGCAAAACATTACAAAGTATTCATCATAAGTTAGGAATTTATTCCTGAGATAATTTGGCAGTGAAGAATTATATATGGCTAATAATTGATTTTCTTCACTTATTTCTCAAATATTAAAACTCACTGTAGTTATTAGTCAGCAGGAGTAAAGGCAGCAGGTTATAATCCTTCATTATGACTATTATTGCTTATTTTTATGGTCATGGTACTGAGAAGCTCTAAGCAAGGCAGAATCCTCTTCTACTAATCATAGTGCAAAGATAAGAATAGAAATATTTACAGTGATTATCCAAGATGGAATAGGCATTAACTATCGGAACAGTAACATTCAAATTAGAGGATCAAAGATGAATTCTTGGTCACACTTATTATTTGGCATGATTAGTCTCTATAAGATCTTGTATTTTATTTGGTGTAGTTAGTCATGAGTTTTTTCTCTCATGTTTGAGGTTTGCATGCATTTTTCTACATTGAATTTGGTGTGTATTTGTGCTCATGCAACTCAAATCTGATATCTCTCTGTGCAAATTTATTTATGTTTATCTGCAATTTCATGAAAAGTGACAAGTTCTTCAGGGATTTAATTTCCTTGTGAAATAGCACGTAAAAAAAATAATTGTTCTGAAAAATGTAATTTTTCAAAGAGAAAAAAAATTTTCAAAGAGAAAAAAATTTCCAATAAGTTAGTATATACATAGAAATATGAAGTCAATCTGACTTTTTGTATCAATTCCAGACCCAGTAAAAACTAGTGCATGTATCAGTGTTAGCTATTAATCTTTTCACTGATTCAACTTCTCTTCTGAACTTTTGAAAAGATAAAAAACTTGGTTTCAAAGAGGAATTTATCTGTAGTAAGTTTTGTATAGTTCCAATCTTTCCTAACCAGCCCTAGACTGATGAATAATTTGTAGAGAATATACTCAAATATTTTTGAGCTGGATGTATCAAAAATATTTTATTAAATCCCAGATAACAGACACATTTATGTGGTTACCACTCTATTGAATTAATTGTTTAGCAAAAAAAAAAAAAAAAGTATTTTCCTAAATTTTTCTGAAATTTTCACAGATTTTTAACCTTCACTACCTAGCAGTCTAACGGGATAATACAAAACTAAGAAAACCAAGGTAATGTTTACCTCTCAGATCATTCACTATTTATGTTATTAATATTGCATATGACTTGTCACAGAATTCCAGTCCCCCACATTCAGTTCTAGTTGAAGAAGAGGAAGCCTTTCATCATCCTTTTCTCAGAAAATGTTGTGTTTCGTGTGGATAAAAATTCAGTGAATATTACTGTAATTCTCTCAGGAATGTGGCACACTGACTACACATAACTATAGTTAATTGCACCATAGGCAGTTGATTCATGCCACTCTTCATTAATGTCTGATCTGAGACTGTCTTATTCAGTGCATGCTCAGTGTTTTTTTATTCCTTATCCTAAGCCTACTATGCATTGAGTCATTTGGTGCAGCAATTTCATTTAATAATTTCAAATAATTTTTCTGTATCTGAAAGGAAATCATTCTTAGCTTCTTTTTCTGTTACTTAATTCACACTTTTAAAATCCTTTTTTTCACAGAACTGTAGACCTCAAAGACACCTTGGTGTGTTCAAAACTGCTGCAATAACAAAAAGGGATTCATGCTACAAAGAGGTCTAGTTTGCTTGCAGCAGGGAAGGTACATTCCCATTTGCATTGTTTTGCTCCGCATTACTAAAAGCTTTTTGGTTCATGACTTTGACTTAAAAAGTACCTCTCAGTATAATGTTATCACTGAGAAGTACAGCACTGTTATGTAGTTTCCCATAGTGTGCGGTTTGGCAATAGGGCAATTTTTTTTTCTTCGTTAAACACTTTTTGCTCCATAACTGTTGTTTGAATGCATTCTAGTAAATGCACAATACATTCCTTAGATAGTGTAATAGTAATACCTGTTCACTTATAGCCTTTATTTTCAAATTTCAAATATTTATACAGCCTTCAAAAGCTTCTTTTTGGAGGGAGGAGGCATTCCTTTCGATAGCAAATGAAATCTGTAAAGAACTCCTTTGTAGTCAAATTCTGCCCTCCTCCATGAGAGAATAATCAAATATTCACCTGGAAGTAACATTTACATACGCAATAGTTTGATGTGCATAGAGTCTTTCAGAGGTCTGTTTATGTCTTCTGCATTTCAAGCAGTAGTCCTTTATCATATAGTTTAGATGTAATTGGGACCAGAGTTATTCTGCTCAATTTAGATGATTTTGATTCTGAAATAAAAATAACCAGAAATATATAACAGTGACACCTGGTATCTCTTAAGTTTTTAATGAATTGTAGGGTGGTGTTTATTAGCTTTGAGTGTATGATGTAAAGTCTATGAGGCAAAAGGTATGTATCCCTACCTGTACATATTATAAATATCCATTAAAAAGATTCAGAAGTAGTTTCATTCCAGATCCTATGCTTTTTCTTTATTGTGTGTCTCTCTTTTTTGATGCAGCATTAGGAAACATGCAAACAATTTAGTAGTAAGAATAGGAGGAATAAGACTCATGTTTTATTTCATGATGTATTCAAATGCAATTTGGCCAATGTATGAAACTCATCACAGATGGCAATCAATAGCCACATTTCAGTGCCTAGCATGCAGTCTTGATAAAATAAAAATAACTGTATTTATGTATTAAAAATACACTGATTTAAATACTTGGTTTTTTCTATAAATGTGAGAAAGTAAAGTTAATATCTTTATGTACTTCTGCATTTCAAAGAACCTATTAAAAATGATAAAATACACACATTCAATCTCCTTGGACTTTAAAAATGCTGAACCTTTAAATATTTCCTTCCTTATCTATCGTAGTTTGAAGTAAATGATCCATCTCCATTTTTATATTCTGAATGATCTGTAATTTTGTAGTATAATGACAACTGCAACAGTGTCTGTTCCTAAGGCTTCAAGAATAGTGGCCACATTAAATGGTTATGTGATCTAACAAAATTGGATGAATCTATCATAATAAATAATGTGAAACAGAACTGTCTTCTGGATTTATTTTTTATAGATAAAGATAAGACTTTGAGTTTAACTTTTTCTTCTTCAGAACATTTCTTTTTATCAACTATTTTGATAGTCCTAACTCCAAATATTAAGATATCAGATATGCAAATGAAATATATTTTAAGACTCTCACACAAAAAGCAGCACTGTGCAAGAGAACAAGACAGTCTTCTATTTACTATGTATCCAAGACAAGAAAATTCTTAAGAGCAGATGTGTTTGAAACTTCTTTTTTAAGTTTTTATACTCTGATGACTCAGAGAAATATTGGAAAACAGTACCCTCTAATTTATTCCCTGTAAAGTCCTCTCACAAAGCTAATGCTGTCCCTGTGTACCTAATTCAGGTGTTTCACTCTCTTGAAACTCATTCTTTTCTGAAAGTGAGTTAACAAAAGAAAATTAGTCAAACTGAAAATTAGAAGCTATAATCCCTCTATATGTGTATGATACTGATAATGTCCTTTATGATAAAAGCAAAAATAATTTTGATAAATTGTTTCATTTCTTACAACTGAGCCTGTTTAAGTAAGGTCACCATGTTTACTTTGTAAAGTCTTCCTTGCCAGTTTCACCCTATGTTCCCTAGTAAGCATCACAATACTGTTAGATGCAAAAGCTGTAGAGAAACTTTTGTTTATACTGTTAAAATAATTTTAAATAATGATGATCCCTGGAAGATAAATGGACTTAAATAATCCTTAGAAAAATAAGAAAATTACAGTGCTGTGCAGTTTTTAAAGCAACCCCATGTAACACCATTTTGAGTCACTCAGTATCATTAAAATCAGTTACTTACCACTTGCATCAAATTGATATAAAGGGTTCATGTATCAGAAAAAATAGTTTCCTTTCAATGTAGAATATACCCTCCAATTCATCATCTTCTTGAAACTTGTCATTTCTCTGGCACTATTCATTTTCATCCCACCCTTCTTTGCTAGTGGCTTTATTATATTTATGCATTAGGCAACTGGTAATTTTCTGTAGGTTGGAGAGTGGTCATCAGCTCCAGTGTATTCAAATTAACTCCTTGCTTGTGCTACCTTTCAGGTAAATCATATCTTTTCTGTTGAATATCCACAGTCTTTGAAAATTTCAGGCTATGGAAAATGTAGTTTAATATGTATAATATTTTCTTTGATCATTTTTATCAATATTTTACTGTTCAAAATTTTTATATAGCTGCATTTCATGTAACCTTTCATTAACACTCCTTAGATTCTTCTAAAGGGATCTTCAGCAGCCCAGAGGAGCCTTGGTGACAAACACAAAGAATTGCTGGTTAGGAGGCAGTATGCATTTTCAGTCCCAGCTCAAGCTTTTAAGGAGTGACATAGGTCAGAGGACATTTTTTCCCCTGAAAATCAATGGAGTTGCACCATGGGTTTCTTTGAAGAGCTTCCAGTTTATTACAAGTATTATAGAACACAATTATAATGTATTAGTGAAGGAGGTCATCATATTGACAGTTATTTGGACAAAAGAATTTGATTTCTTTAGAACAGATAGGAAAATTAAAAATGCACATAATCTAAAAATTGTTCTTAGTTATTAGAGTGAAAAAAAGAAAATCTGTTTTCTTTATATTCCAGAAAAAATATAAATCATGACTTGTCAGAACATTTTCTTTCACACAATATTAATCAAATGTACTAAAATTTCCGTTATGGTATCAGTAGGATTTCTTGTGAAATATGTTGCTTTGCAACCTGTGTGGCAACTTACAGCTATAGATGTGCATTCAGTTGATCAAGCAATGAACTATTTCTGGAAGATCCAATTAAGTCTGTGTGTGTGTGTGTGTGTGTGCGTGCGCGCAGCACTTGGAGAAAGGAGTTGGTACCACTGCATTCTCTAGGAGATTAAATCTAGTGGAGGATTTACAGTCAGAAAGGAAAATATAGAGATGATTAAGTCTCTCAGATTAATATATCTTGGCAACATATTTTGATAAGTTTCCTTCAAGAAATTCAGTTGATGAAGTGAAAAGACTATTATAAAAGTTGCACAGAATTTTTTAATCATCAACTGAAAACAGTTTTTCTCCATCAAACAGTTAACAGTACAGTTTATTTTGAAACCTTCAGTAAAGACTTTTAATTTGATTTTCTATATCTCCTAAGGAAACCATCTGTCTAATGTATTTTGGCATTTTGGTCAGGCTAACTGTCATGTAGTTCCAATCCCTATTGTCTCCTAACTGGTTATAAAACAGCAACAGGATTGGGCTGTTTTGATTTTGTTTGTCTGGTTTTTCCTCCATGCATTCAAATTCCATCTTGTTCTCAGACTTTCATTTCATGCCAAGGAAAAACAAAAGTAAAAAGAATAAACTATTTTCAGTGTAAAATATATTTGTGTGCAACATAGGGTATCAACTCTGCCTCAGAAAATGGTAGCTGTCTCCTGCATCTACTGGTCTTCAAGAAATTAATAGGTGTAGTATGGATGTACATACAGAGTAGGGAACGAGAGGCTGGAGAGCAGCCCTGCAGAGAGGGACCTGGGGGTTCTGGTCCATGGCAAGCTGAGCATGAGCCAGCAGTGTGTCCTGGCAGCCAAGAGGGCCAACCCTGTCCTGGGGTGCATGAAGCCCTGCATTGCAGCCGGTCGAGGGAGGTGATTGTCCCGCTCTGCTCTGCCCTGCCCTGGTGTGGCCTCACCTTGAGTGCTGGGTGCAGTTTTGGGTGCCACAGTACATTAAGGATATAAAGCTACTAGAGAGTGTCCAGAGGAGAGCCATGAAGTTGGTGAGGGGTTTAGAGGAGAAACCATATGAGGAGCTGCTAAAGTAATTTGGTATATTGAGCCTGGAGAAGAGGACACTGAGGGGAGACCTCATTGCAGTCTGCAGTTTTCTCACAAGGGGAAGAGAAGGAGCGGATGCTGAGATCTTCTCTCTGGTGACTGATAATAGAACCTGAGGGAATCATAGAATCATTAAGGCTGGAAAAGACCTCTAGGATCATCAAGTCCAGCCATCAACTCAACACTACCATGTCTCCTAAACTGTGCCCTGAAGTGCCACGTCTACACATCTTTTAAATACCTTCAGGAATGGTGACTCCACCACCTCCCTGGGCAGCATGTTCCGATGTCTGACCATGCTTACAGTAAAGAAATTTTTCCTAATATCCAACCTAAACTTACCCTGATGCAGCCTGAATCTGTTTCCTCTCGCTCTGTCTCTTGTTACTAGGGAGAAGAGACCAACACCCACCTCACTACAACTTCCTTTCAGGTAATTGTAGAGACCGACAAGGACTCCCCTCAGCCTCCTCTTTTCCAGGCTAAACAACCCCACTTGGCTCAACCTCTCCTCATAAGACTTGCTCTCTAGACCCTTCACCAGCTTTGTTGCCCTTCTCTGGACACATAACAGCAACTCAATATCCTTTTTGTAGTTAGAGGACCAAAACTGCACACAGTATTTGAGGTATGGGCTCACCAGTCTCAAGTACAGGGGCACTATCACCTCCCTGCTCCTGCTGGCCGCACTATTCCTGATACAAGGCACGATGCTGTTGGCCTTCTTGGCCACCTGGGCACACTGCTGGCTCATGTTCAGCCAGTTGTCAATGAGTACCCCCTGGTTCTTCTCCACCAGGCAGCCTTCCATCCACTCTTCCCCAAGCCTGTAGTGTTGCATGGGGTTGTTGTGACCCAAGTGCAGGACCTGGCACTTGGCCTTGTTAAACCTCATACAGTTGGCCTCAGCCCATCAATCCATCCTGTCCAGATCCCTCTGTAGATCCTTCCTACCCTCGAGCAGATCAACACTCCCACCCAATTTGGTGTTGTCTGCAAACATACTGAGGGTGCCCTTGATCCCCTCATCCAGATCATTCATAAAGATATTAAACAAGACTGGCCCCAACACTGAGCCCTGGGGAACACCACTTGTGACAAGCCACCAACTGGATTTGGCTCCATTCACCAGCACTCTCTGGGTTCAGCCATCCGGACAGTTTTTTACCCAGCAAAGATTGCATCCGTCCAAGCCATGAGCCGCCAGCTTTTCTAGGAGGATGCTGTAGGAGACAGTTTCAAAGGCTTTACTAAAGTCCGGGTAGAAACCATCCACAGCCTTTCCCTCATCTACTAGGCGGGTCACTCTGTCATAGAAGGAGATCATGTTGGTCAGGCAGGAACTGTCTTTCATCAAGCCATGCTGACTGGGCCTGATCCCCTGGTTGTCCTGCACTTGCCTAGTGAGTGCACTCAAGATGTATTGCTCCATAATCTTCCCTGGTACCAAGGTCAGGCTGCCAATCCTGTAGTTCCCTGGATCCTGGAAGGAAAATGTGCTGGGGAGGTTTACGTTGGATATTAGGAAAAGGTTCTTCACCCAGAGGGTGGTGGAGCACTGGAACAGGCTCCTGAGGAGGTAATCACAGTGGCAGGCCTGAAGATATTCGAGAAGCACTTGGACAATGCTCTCAGAGACATGGTGTGAAATTCAGGGTTGTCCTGTGCAGGGACAGGAGTTGGACTTGATGATCCTTATGGGTCCCTTCTAGCTCAGGACATTCTATGATTCTGCGATTCTATGGCAGTACATAAACCATATCACAATTACTATAAAATCTCCCAGTACTGAAGTTACATGATAAAACTAGAGGCCAAAATGACAGCCACAAAGTCACAAAAGATTAAACTAAATCAAAACTCTTCAACATGACTTTGACAGATTTTCCTGTAACTGGGTGATTTCATCATAATGCACATCTTTTTGAGGAGACATCTGGAGCTGCAGGTGTTTGAAGTTTCCCCAGGGAATCATACTTATCAATTTGGTTTTCTATCAGCAACACTAGGTTGTCAAGGGGCATATGCTTCTGTGGCTTATTATTCTGCTAAAGTGCATGGCTTTCAGCAAAAACAATGACGATAAACTGGAAACAAGAAAGTGGCTTTGGCCATTAGCTTCCTAGGAACAGACAGCTGTCAGAAGGCTCTACTTCCTGCAGAGCAAGATGACTTCAGTGAAGCAAACCTTGGTAATCCCCAGTTTAGCAGAGTATATTAAAGCCATCTTGTTGTTTTACTTTATGTGGCATTATCCACTCACACAACGCAGCAGAAGTAAAAAGAATCACATCCTGTCACCTGTTTTACCTTTTACAGCTGTGAGAAGAGTGTAAGGAAATATCCAAGGCCAAAACTTACCACTTCAAATCTAGCTGTGCCGAACTATCCCAGCAACACATTTTATATACTGAAGTTGACATGAGCTACCTTCAGCAGTGCACAGTAACAATTATTAATCATTATAAATATAGATTAAAGGATTCATGATATGTGCTACTACTTTCTTAGCATATCAGAAGTTATGCTGCCAGGTATGGTATTTAATTTTTAAAAAAAAAAACTTTAATGTTGCATCTTTATTTTATCTATCCTGAATGAGTTGGGTTTTTTCTTTTTAATGACATCGTGAGGAGCTCACTAGAGCTGATTTCACTGTTTGTTTATTTCTTTATCAATCAGTGTTTAGTTCACAATTTGATTTACCATAATGGATACTGTAAGGCACATATACCCTATTTCTCTGTTGCATTTTTCTCTCAGATATATCACCTGCTGTGGATTTAGGGTCATATTTTTGTTTGGTTGGTGGTTTTGGGGGGAAGTGGGGGTTGTTGTTGTTGTTTTGGGGTTTTTTCCCCCCAAAAAATTATATTTTGAATGAACTAAATTCTTTTATTAAAGAATTATGATAAATGGAAATGGTCCAAAAAATGTAAAGAATTTGTTGACTGTCAGTGACAGTTTGTGAGTGATACAAATGAGACAGCTTGCTATTACATCACATTTGACTGTTTGAGTCTATGAATTAGGAAGCAGTAAAGTGAGAGACAATTTCAGTGAAAGGTTATTTTCTGAGATATTTTAAATGGTCTAATGGTAAGCAGTGTAACAAATTTCCATAGCTCAACATTTATTATTTGTTGCTAATGAAAAACTAATTTAAGGTTCTCCAGTGACTCCAAAGAAGAAATGCTCAAGTCCTTTGAGCTTTAAAGTAATTTTTATTTAAAGGAATTATCTTCTTCAATCATGAAAACATCTTATGAACTGGCATTCATTAAAACTGTGGACCAGCTTGATTGACACAACCAATTCAAATTTTTACAGCAAGTGCTACCTTATGAACAGAAATCAAACAAGAAGGAAAATATCAGAGTGGATGCTATACCTGTGTATCACTTACAGCATTCATAGATTATATTTTTGGTGCCCTTATTCAAACAAAGTAGTTAATATGTTCCGAAAGAATTATTCAGCTCAGAATAAACTTCTTTAAAAAACTTTAAAAAGTAAGCAAATTAAGAAAAAGTGATGTTACTAATTTTCTAATTCTATATCATGTTAAAAGAATACTTTCCATGATAATCAGAACTTCACTACTTGAATTTTAATTCAGCTCATACTGCATGGAAATTCATGTCTCCTAGAGCTGTGAGAAGAAACATTCTGCCCCACTACTTTAATGAAAACATCTCAAGAATACCAGAGAGGGTTTAAATCTCTCAAGTTAGACATTTGTGAAACAGATATTAGAAGAATAAATGTTCATAGATAGAAGGAAATAAGTTATTTTGGGTAAAGCAGAATTCCAACAAAGGTTCTGTAGATGAATTCTTTCCTGCTACTGAGTCTGGTTTTTCCTTTTGTTTAGTCTCGCTGCCAGTCCACAGATTCTGATTGGCAACAAACTCCATTTGGTCTCTTTTGTGTATCTCCAAAAAACATTTTCTTCCTATTTGGCTGGGGATTACATGTCCAGCTCCCTTCTAATTCTTCCTCCTTTCCAGTTTCCTGTTCCTTTCTAGCCCTGTAATTTTCTCTTTCATTTTTTGCTGCTTACCGCTTTGTCTCTACTCTTTTTCTACTCTGAACTCAAGTTTTTTCCCCAGTGGTTTGCTCAGTTGCTATAAGGAAGTCTTCTTTCCTTTAAGAAAGTTTCATGGGGGCCATGTGTAGCAGCCAGCACATAGCACTCGGACAGAACTCCTCTCTGCTCCCAAACCATAGCCTTTTGCCAAATGGAAAACACCATATGCATCCATTAAACTGTGTGAAAATTAACAGAATATATAATTCATTATACCAAATAATTACATTCTTGACTTTCTAAGTCTCTGAAGAATGAAAAAGAAAGTCCTCATCTTAAAGTGCAGTGGAAAGTGAAAAATATATTTAAAAAGTCAAAGTCTAAAGGGAAAATGAGATTGAAACAATCAAATATTTTTATTTAATTACTTTAAATTATTGAATTAAGTTCAATAATTTTTATTGTATTTATTTTTACGTAAGGTTCGTTGACAGGAAGACATTACTGAAAGGTGTGTTACAATGTACATTCAAATTCCTTTTGCATATTCATTGTCACTCTGTACCCTATCAAAACTATAATCTTTTTTGTCTCTCATTCTATAGTTCGTATACTACTCAAGAATCTCTACCCAGGTGGTTACTGAATAGCTCTAAAACCTTACCTCACCACACTACAAAGTTGTATGCCACTATTTAATGTATTGATTGCTGTATATATACTTTGGACGGTGCAAATATTAATAATATTTTTTTTAGGGTTAGAGGTGATAGAGTAGTAGCTACATATTATATAAAATTTTGTGAGTTTTTAATTAAATACTTCAAGGAAAACTATCTTGAAAACTGAGACTTTCTGAATATTTTGAAGAGCTTATATTATACAAAATATATTGTCATTGCTTAGAACAAAGAAAAATAATGCTCAGTTAAATTTAGTAAAAGCACAAAAACTTCTTTACCTCATAATTTTCCAAATAACCAGAAAGAGGAACAATGTTGCAAATAATCCTTTTTATTCTAGGTTTTGTTACCTGGTGAATGGTTATCTGATTCTATGTCATTGTGATTTAACCCCAGCCAGCAACTCAGCCCCACGCGGCTGCTTGCTCACTCTCCCTGCAGTGGGATGTGGGAGAGAATGGGAAGAGTAAAAGGGAGAAAACTTGTGGGTTCAGATAAACACAGTTTAATAGGTAAAGCAAAAACCTCACACACAAGCAAAACGAACTAGGAAATTCATTCACTACTTCCCATCTGCCAGCAGGTGTTCAGCCATGTTGTGGTTTAACCCCAGCCAGCAACTAAGCATTACACAGCCCCCTGCTGGCATGGGGAAGAGAACTGGAAGAGTAAAAGTAGGAAAGCTCATGGACTGAGACAAGAACAGTTTAATAATTGAAATAAAATAAATTAAAAGAGTAGTAGTAATAATACTAATATACAGAGCAAGTGATGCATGATGCAATTGCTCACCACTTGCTGAGTAATCCCAGCCAGTCCCTGAGCCGCAATCGCTGCCCCCTGGCCAACTCCCTCCAGCTTATATACTAAGCTTGACATCATATGGTATGGAATATCCCTTTGGTGAGTTGGGGTCAGCTGTCCCGGCTGTGTCCCCTCCAAGCTTCTTGTGCACCCAGCAGAGCATGGAAAGCTGAAAAGTCCTTGACTAGTGTAAGCACTACTTTGCAAGAACTTAAACATCAGTGTGTTATCAACACTGTTCTCATCTGCAATGCAAAACACAGCACTATACCAGCTACCAGGAAGAAAACTAACTTTATTCCAGCCAAAACCAGGTCAAGCCACCACCAGGAAAGGAGGGCTCCATCACATGTAACTGTAACTTAGGAAGACAAACACCATCACTCTGAACGTTCCCCCCTTCCTTCTTCGTCCCCCAGCTTTTATTGTTGTCCATGACATCATGAAGTATGGAAAATCCCTGTGGTCAGTTGGGGTCAGCTGTCCCAGCCATGTCCCCTCCCAGCTTCTTGTGGGCTGGGGTGAAAAACACAAAAGGATTTGACTCTGTGTAAGCACTGCTCAGGAGTAACAAAAACACCCCTGCATTTTCAACACTCTTTCAGGCACAAATCCAAAACATAGCCCCATACTGGCTACTATGAAGAAAATTAAGGGTATCCCAGCCAAAACCAGCACAGATGTTCATTTGCAATGTTTTTCAGGGCTTGCCCAGAATAGTTCTTTTAAAAACCAAAGAAGCCCCCCAGAAACTGCATTCTTTTTAACATGGTGAGTATCTTGGTAATTTCATTTGGTATCTTGGTAATTTCATTTCCTGACATTTTTAAAGTTCTTTTCACAATATTTACCTAATGCAAGTAATAAAAAGAACACCTTCTCAAGACAATAGTCACTAATATTAATTATGTATTGTTGAAGGAAACTTTGTTAAATATGTGTTCGATTTACGGCACATTGGGGTCTCTAAGCTTTAGTGAAACATTTATAATAAATAATAGAAATACATTTCCAAGCTTCATTAATATTTCAGGTGACATTGACCTTGTTAAGGGCATAAGTGGAATGTAAATTTTCCATGAGACCGTGCAAAGTGAATTTAGTTCTGTATAAGCAAGATCTATATACTACTATTTACTACTTTTTGCAGACTACAATAATTGAAATTTTAGTTACTGAAGCCACCTCCCAAATTGCAGAAGAGTCCTCTATAAATATCTTTCACTTTTTTGGCTTTAGTACTGCAGATAGTATTCTCCATATATTTTACAGGCTGTCAGCTCATATCCTTCCATTTTGTCAGAAACTAGATTGTGACACATAGAGATAATATTCCTGGCAAGAATGTTTTTAATTAGGCAGTAGGAGCATGACACAAAATTGTATAGAGTAGTCATAGACAGTATTCAACTTTACATGTGAGAAATACCAGGTCTTTCTGTATAACTGTATACATGTTAGTTTAGTTAATGAAACTGAACTAATCTCAGTAATAATATGTAAAATTAAAAGGAAACAAAATAATAAATAAAGGAAATAAAACAATGCTTTTGCTCTATGGAATTTTATCTGTTTATCAACTTCCTTAACATGCTTCAGGACTGAAACCATCAGCTGTCCATGAGATAACGTAAGGCTGTGCAACAAGACTAAGACTTTCAGGGGGATCGACAAATAGATCAGAGGTGTTTGTAACATATTTGGAAAAAAAATAAGAACAACACAGAACCTTGACGAGTTTTATCAGACCACCTAGTAGCCCTAATTCAGTCTGTGGATGGCAGGAAGATGACCCCACAGGTGCTATCAGAAGAGGACATCATTGTCATTATCACCCACAGAATTCCACCTGGTGGGGATTTTTCATACTGAATTGGGGCTCCATGTAGGGAGCTGCTACATTCTACATGTGGATAACTCTTTTTTCATTTGACCTGGCTGGGAGGCTAGGTTTACCATCAACAGGAGTTAAACAAACAAAAATTTGTAGATGTACTATGATTGTGCCAATAAGCTCTGTGAGTAAAGGCAGTAGCACTGGGGCATTCACAGAAAATTTAATGTTACAGTCCACCCTCCCTTCTGGCTGGCAAAGCTTTTGTTGAGCATAAAAACAGTTCCCTGATACAAGGTCACAGCACTGCAGTCCTGCTCTATTTATTTCTCAGTCACCCTTATGGGAAGATAAGTAGAGTGTATACACAGTTTCCTCACTCTTCTTTCTCCTTCCTGAGAAAGAAGCCAGAATAGGTATTTACAGACCTCACTAACTTCCAATAAATAGGAAGGTTCGATAATGACATTTAATAAAGTAAAAGATGATAAATCATTTTTTAAAACTCACTATCTGCCCTAGTAATTGTCTGTTATTCCTATCCTCCACAGCTGCAACAAAAAGAAAGCTCAGCTAAGCAGAATTATAAGTGGTCATAATTTAAAGTTCAGAATAGAGCATACAGAATACAGCAAAGGAGGCATTTTGATTTTTGCTCCTGGTGTGTATAACAGCTCTTCCTTAAGCATAATCTTATTTTTTAAGCTTCCAACTGTTAGAAACATCGCTGCAATTTCCACTGATGTTCCCTTTGAGTAATGTAAGTCAGTAATCTAGCCAACAGAGACAGGCTGATTAGATTTGTTGCACACTGATCAATCAAAACACTGTCTTGATCTCACTGGCCTTCAGACGCTGCTTTAGAAAGACCAGCTTTAGGGAAAGTATTTTGCTTTTTCTTTTAAATTTTTTTAAATAATTAAATTCAGCAACTTCAAAAAATGGCAAACTATTTGCTTAACTTTGTTTAATATCACATGAAAATAATGATTAAACATCACACAAGTAATGAGAACCAGAAATATAGTCAAATAAAAATAAAACAAGACTTCAATCTAAAAAGAATGATGCCCTTCAAAAGTGAGCTGAATATGAAAAAGAGAGAAAGAAGTTGAGAGGAAGACATGAATATGAGAATAAGCTCAAAATAGAAGACAAGTAGAATCATAGCAAGTAAAATCAGTATCTGCAAAAAAATTGGCTAATAAAAATACTGTATTATGTAATTTCCTTTTCCTAAACAGTGTTCTCTAAACAGAAACCCTGGTACAAATATCATATAGACACAAAGAATAATGTACCACAATAGATAAATATCTCTTTATCATAACAAAAAATATTTGTTAAAGAACTGGTGAGCTGACAGGCAGGAGAAGAATAACTAGAATATACAGGTACATTCATGGCGAAATGGCAATTAAAGATCCAAATAAATCTTTGGGGCAATATTGCATTAGCCATCGAGTTCAGAGGGCTAACAATTAATTAAAAAGAAAAAAAACCCCAAAAAATAAAAAGGGAACTTTAAAACAAATAAATAAACAGATACCATTCTGGGAGGATGTCCAAGTACAAAGCATGCCAGGTTACACACTGTGAAAACTGGTTTTTTTGAGGCTGCAAGTTTGGTGTAATATAAGCTTGTTGATAATGTGAGAATGTACATGGACATATTTATATTAGTGAGTTAACAGGGCTAGGGCACAAGTTCAAACACCAAATACTACAGTGCATTTACCTAAATCACTTTATTTTTAGCCCAGTCCCTACTACACTTTTGACCCACACCAGCGGGCATTCCCCTGGGCAATGCCTGGAAGGTGTTTGGGCTAACGTTGTTTGGGGATCATTCCCCCACAGGCCACATTGCTCTGAGGAAGAGGAAAGCTTGGTTCTATTGACATGTGTGTGCTGCTCTCAGACACAGAGGAGGGACACTGTTCATGCTAGTATTAAAGTAGCTTCTAGACATGTCTTATGGCATAGTGTAATGTTACCTATTGCATTGGATGAGATATTTCATATTCCAGAAACAGTATAGCCTTGTTAAGGTAATGTTATACTAACTATAGGATCAGTTCTCCACAGCTGAACACCACACTAATCATGCCATTACTCTTGTTTTTGTATATGAGCTATCTTGTTCAGAAATAGTATGGGTATCTTTATACACTATGGCTTGTATTAACATCATTTGTTTTTCTGCAGGTAAAAATTATTGAAAAACTTATTGAAAAAAAAAACAACCATTATTCAGAGATACTATTACTGTTGCCAGGGTCCAGACACAAAGCTTCCATATTGTCATGCCATCGGGCTCCTTAAAGTTCCTAGCCTCTCAAACTTGATAGCAGTTTTCTAGACAATTCCTAATATAAGAGTTAATGGTATGTAACTAAAACACTCTCTGAGAAGCTGAATGAATTGATACATTTCTATGTCATCTGTTGTTCATCACTGCTGGCTGGCCACAGATTTTAGGTGAAACTGAGTGAAGTTGTGTTAGATTTTCCAGCATTTGCAACAGGCTATCTTAGAAAGTTAGATGTGCAAGTGGCTCTGCTTTGGAAACCTGGGAAAAATAGTAGAATCCAGTGTTTTCCTTTGCAGTGGAAGGTAAGGCACTGAGTGAGGCAGAATGACACTGTGTACCTTGTGTCAAACAATTGTTCAATCTTTCATGATATCTGGAGTAAAAGGAAATAAAGCAATAGTGAGTTGGAAGAACAGAACGCTAAAGCATTGACCAGAGTTGGAGGTCTTCCGCTCATGTAAGACAAGACAGGGAAGTTTCAGATAAAACTTCAATAGATGCCAGCACACACCAGGTACCAGTAAAAAGAAACAGATTTAATGGATTAACAGTATTTTCAAATACTTGTTTATTTATAAGTACGTTACAAATTTTTAATTAACTCAGAAAGATGGATGTTGTCATCTTAGATCCCAGATGTGCAAATTTCTCACCTCTATGGAAACACAATATCAGCCAAA
Organism: Phalacrocorax aristotelis; assembly: GCF_949628215.1. NCBI lineage: Eukaryota > Metazoa > Chordata > Aves > Suliformes > Phalacrocoracidae > Phalacrocorax > Phalacrocorax aristotelis. The sequence goes on from NC_134276.1 coordinate 49,670,060, forward strand.
ATTGTCAGACAGGACCCAACAAACATTCCCAAGGAATCCAGACATCATTTGTTTCTCATTCTTTTGTTATAAAATGAGATTTGAAAATGCTTTTCAAAACTGGAAGGAATGGTGATTGGAAACAAAGTTTCTAGATTGTTTAATGTGTTGTGTTTGCACGGCAAGGTTTTGGTAGTGGGGGGGCTTCAGGGATGACTTCTGTAAGAAAGTGCTAGAGGCTTCCCCCATGTCCAATAGAGCCAATGCCAGCCAGCTCCAAGGTGGCCCCACTGCTGGCTAAGGCCGAGCCCATCAGCAATGGTGGTAGCGCCTCTGGGACAATATGTTTAAGAAGGCTGAGGTGGGCAGAACAGTGACGGCAGCAGTCAGAAGAGACAAGTGAGAATATGTGAGAGAAACAGCGATGCAGACACCAAGGACAGTGAAGAAGGAGGGGGAGGAGGTGCCATAGGCACCAGAGCAGAGATCCCCCCGCAGCCCATGGTGAAGACCATGATGAGGCAGACTGTCCCCCTGCAGCCCATGGAGGTTAATGGTGGAGCAGATATCCACCTGCAGCCCATGGAGGGTCCCATGCTGGAGCAGGTGGATGTACCTGAAGGAGGCTGTGACCCATGCAAAGCCTGTGCTGGAGCAGGCTCCTGGCAGGACCTGTGGACCAATGGAGAGAAAAGCTCATGCTGGAGCAGGTTTTTTGGGCAGGAGTTGTGATCTCATGGGGGACTCATGCTGGAGCAGTCTGTTCCTGAAGGACTGCACCCTGTGGAAAGGGCCCATGCTGCAGCAGTTTGTGCAGAATTGTAGCCCGTGGGAAGAACTAACGTTGGAGAATTTTGCAGAGGATGGTCTCTCGTGGGAGGGAGCCCACGCTGGAGCAGGGGAAGAGTGTGAGGAGTCCTCCCCCTGAGGAGGAAGGATGGGCAGAAACGATGTGTGATGAACTGACCACAACCCCCATTCCCCATCCCACTGTGCCACTTGCGGGGAGGAGGTAGAGGACATCAGGAGTATAATTAAGCCTGGGAAGAAGGGAGGGGTGGGGGGGGAAGATGTTTTAAGATTTCTCATTACCCTACTCTGATTTGAGTGGTAATAAATTAAATTAATTTCCCCGAGCTGAGTCTGTTTTGCCCATGACAGTAATTGGTGAGTGATCTGTCCCTGTCCTTGTTTCAACCCACAAGCTTTTCATTATATTTTCTCTCCCCTGCCTAGCTGAGGAGGGGGAGTGATAGAGAGCCTTGGTGGGCACCTGGCATCCAGCCAGGGTCAAGTCACCACATCTAACAATTAAGTGAAATCAAAGATATGTTTTGTACATATCTGTGAAACAAGCAAACCTTTAAACATTCACAGAATTAAACCTGATGAACCTCAAATGGTAAGGAGGCTGAAACTACTAGCTCTGCTGTTTGGAATGGAATTTCTGTAGCCTGAGATTAAGATTATCAACACAGAATGGGATGGAAATTATGAATTTACCAACCTGCATTACAAATTTAAAGATGAAATCTTATTATTAAAGTCTCCCTAAGAGCACAAAAGTTTGTACTTTTCAATTTATTATCAAAAAGAAGAGCTGAAAGTATTTTTGCAGATCATTATAGAATGTAAAAAGAGATGAGAAAAGACATAAAAGGAAAAACAAGAGAAATGTTAAAAAAATAACTGGAAACTATACTGGCCTTGAATGAATATGTTGCTTCAGTTTTTCAAATGTGCCACAAAACCAAAATCAAACTAAGTAAAGATGATGTAGAAGAAAGCAAATGAAGCAAACAAGTTTAATCTAGATTATTATTATTTCATTGTAACCTAAAAAAACTCTTGTACAAAACAAACCTTTTGTTGGCAGTGTTATATCTGATCTATAGATATATGGTTATAGCCTTCATTATGGCCAAAATAATTTCAATAATTTGGAGTGAGCTGTGCACTACTACTACTAACCTCCTAACACCATTATCACAACACTCAAGTTTTGGTAAGATATGGCTTACAAAATCATAGAATCATAGGATCATCAAGGTTGGAAAAAAACTCTAGAATCATCAAGCCCAGCCATCCACTCAACACTACCATGCCTCCTAAACCATGTCCTGGTGGTTCACATCTACAGGTTTTTTGAACACCTCGAGGGATGGTGACTCCTCCACCTCTCTGCGCAGCCTGTTCCAGTGCCTGACCACTCTTTCAGTGAAGAAAATTTTCCTAATATCCAACCTAAACCTCCCCTGATGCAGCTTGAAGCCATTTCCTCTCATCCTATCGTTAGTAACTTGGGAGAAGAGACCAACCCCCACCTCGCCACAACCTCCTTTCAGGTAGTTGCAGAGATTGATAAGGTCTCTCGTCAGCCTCCTCTCCTCCAGGCTAAACAACCCCAGTTCCCTCAATCTCTCCTCATAAGACCTGCTCTCCAGACCCTTCACCAGCTTTGTTGCCCTTCTCTGGACACGCTCCAGCAATTCAATGTCCTTCTTGTACTGAGGGGCCCAAAACTGCACACAGTATTTGAGGTGTGGCCTCACCAGTGCCAAGTACAGGGGCACGATCACCTCCCTGCTGCTGCTGGCCGCACTATTCCTGATACAAGCCAGGATGCTGTTGGCCTTCTTGGCTGCCTGAGCACACCACTGGCTCATGCTCAGCCAGCTGTCAACAAGCACCCCCAGGTCCTTTTCCTCTGGGCAGCTTTCTAGCCACTCTTCCTCAAGCCTATAATGTTGCATGGGGTTGTTGTGACTGAAGTGTAAGACCCAGGACTTGGCTTTGTTAAACTTCATATATTATCTAGGAAGAAAGATATCCATACATCTTTATCTCTGTGCGTTTTCAAGGCAACACCAATAAAATATTATTACCTGCCGACCTTTAATTTAGAACAATAATGAAAGAAAAAACATCTCTAATGTCGGATATGACTGTCAGATTTCTTTACATTCATAAAGACTATATAGGCCAAACAAAGATTGAAATTTATATCCTGAAAGCAAATTTGAGCTGTGTAGTTGTTAAGTTAAAGTCATTTTACTGCTTACTGAAATCCTGCCTCAGGTGCCCAGGCACCCTGCTGAGCATGCAGCCAGTGTCTTCTTCCTCTGAATGGAAACCGCAGAAGAGAACCTGCCGAGGACAACAGTGGGGATTGAGAGTATACTACCATGAGGAGCTGGATGTTATCCTCTATTTGGGATTTGCATTCAGAACCTCTTTTAGATCTCACTGTGTGAACCAGGTCAATTTTTTCTTGTAAGTAAAACGGTTAGTGCACTTTACAAAAGTGATATACTTTAAAAAGAAAAAGGTAGAAAACTTGAAATGTAATGAATGGAAATGATGCACTGGAAACAATTGAAATTTTAGTGTCATTAAATGCAACATCAGAAACAAGAAAAAGTGAATCTACTGCTCTCAGATGTGAAGAGGAATCTGATAATAAATACTTGGATAGCATATTCAGGTTACTGTAGAGATGTAATAATTAGTAACTCTGTGTCACATATATTTGAAAGAAGTGAAGCTTCAGGAGCTATGTCTGCTCAGAAACAAAAGAAATATATGAAAGTGATCAGTTAGCGCACTGTTTGCCTGAATAATGCTTGAATTGATTATAGTCATCTCTGTTCACTGTTGTGGTGTTTTTGAATAAAAATAAAGCTGGCAAGGTAAGACTGTCTTTGCTATTTTTAATAAACCTTCATTCAAGTATTTTTTCATGTTAAAAAATTTCAGATCACAACATTACTATAATAATCTAGGAAAAGCGAAGTTTGTGTGTTTTTGTGGCATATATAAAACTAAATAGTACACTGGACATATAATTCTACCTAAACACATGTTTTTCAATATAATTAGGCACCTAGATTTAGCTGGAGGATATAACTCATTTTGCATTTACTTGTAAAATATTTATTATTATATTCTTTTTTTGGTTAAGTTTTTAAAGATTAACATAATTCACAGAAAACATTAAATTATGAAAAAAGCAGTACAAATGAATAGGTAAGTATAACAATAGGTGGAGTATATCACTTGTGAGCAAATAAAGAATAAAATTCCCCACCAGTGGAAATGATTTCATTTCTGTGCACCTTTGCCAGGTGCAGCTGATGATGTGATCAATAAGATTCAGGCATGCGACTCTTGCCTAAAACTATACTTCATATAAAACAAAGAGTATGGAAATGTAATCCTGACTAATGTGGAATATAGTGAGGAATGCTGCATACATGTAAATATAATTATAAATATATATATTATATTTATATAATTATAAATATAATTCTCTCTCTGAAGTCAAAGAGTACTTTAAGTTGTATCTAGTTGTTCAGATTTTGGTTCACTGGAAGTGAAAGTGCTCTCATGATACATAACACTTGCCGCTGGCTCAGGACAGGAGTGAGATGCTCTTTTTCAGTGTGACACTTCAAAAAGAAAACATATTTTTATGTTGCTTGTGATATAAAACTTCTAAATGTTTAGTGTTTCAGTGGGTCATGGAATTATATGGCCCTCAGGTGTCACAAATCTTAAAAAAGTTCCTGTGTTCCACTATTTTAATAGCTAAATAATTCTCAAAGGTCTTTGGGATCTGATACAGGATATAAAGCAGTGTTTATCTCAAAATTTGTTTTCTCAAATGCCTACAGTTATGTGGTAAAACAGACAACAGGTCTGAACTATAATAATTTTATGTAGTCGGACCACTTATGTATGGACACTAGGTCTTTGACAAGATGGTCAGTAGACATTAATTAAGCTATGGCTACATGACATATTTGAGTAGTGTTTGAACAATAAGCTTAGATGTAGGTAACCATTACTGTGTTTAAAGTAGCTGTTAGACCAGCTGTGTATCTGGTTTCCTCTTTCAGCTAAGAAGTAATGGATAATGGCCAGTGTGTGATACCTCGTGCATTGTTCTGTCTGGTCTGAATGTCAGAGACTGCTATATTGGACCGGATGTTTTGATATGACAGTTTGAACCTCCTTTAGTCTGTCTTCTGAAGCCAAACTGCAATGTAGTTTGGAAGTGATAGATCTAGAAGACAACAGTCAAAGTTTACTGCAGTCAGCCAAGAATCCGGACAACTAGATTTGTAATCCTTTTTTGTTGTAGAGGAATCAGCCTCTGTTAGCCAACTTCAGTGATTAGGTAATTCTTGAAAAGGGGTTAATAAGAGTCACTTCTTAGGATTTTAAACCCTACAATCCACTTAAATTACTGTTCAGGCTAGAAGAAAATGGTCCTTAAGCTCTATCATCCTTTTGTAAAGAAACTTAATTTTAGATAGTAACATTTGAAGTACAATATGAAGATCAGTATGATCATGAATAACAGAATCTGGCCCAGAATATACAGATATTCGTCCTTGTGTCCAGAATCCTGTTTACAATTAGATTATCCCAAACTTGCTGTAATGAAAGTTGCTGTACATATATATGCTAATAAATCTTATGTCATAGTTCATGTGTTTTTCTTAAGATTATGTCTAGATATTTTTGGTAAAATTTAAACATTTTAATAGGCTATGATTAAGTCCTCTCCTCTCCCTGTCCATCTTTGTCCCTACATCATAATTACTCCTGAAAAAAATTCCATAACAAACCTGGATTTTAGTGGTTCAAATATTGACCCATGTGGAAATTGTCTAGATCTCCTGTTTGTTCAGCTCTGGAAAGGGATTCTTTTTTTCCTTCAATATTCAAAACAGAGAAAGTACTGCTTATCAATTACTGCTCATTTTGAGGGAACAGAAATCAACATATGTGAAAATAGAGTATTTAACTGGTATTGATCAGTAGTATTACAGTATAACTGGGAAAACCCACCTTCCCCTGAACAAAAAAACCCAACATAACAGAACTATTTCCTTTGACTGTCAGCAGGCATTTAAGCAATTTGAAAAACAACCAGCAATAGTAGGTTCTCTTAGAACTGATGATACCAATGAATGAAATAAATCATCTCAACAGCAATTTGTCAGCAAGTGCTACAAAATTTGACATGAAAATGCCTTTCTTGAAGCCTTTCAGCATAATAAACTTCTTGGGGAATACTCCCAGAGAGGTTCCTACAAGCAAAAAGAAAACTCTGCTCCCAGCAAGTTAGTGTCATTCTAGTACATTTATGAACACTTCAAAAGACCAATCTACAAAATAAGTAAGCACTGGCTTTGAGATGCTCCAGTATATGTTGGAAAGCAAAATGCAGGAGGTAGCAGGGGAATTCATTGACCTTTTGTTTTTTTGTTTTTTAGCTGCTATAAGAGATAAAACAAACTGAATAATCAGAAAAACTCAGCAAGCCTCCTATGTCTGGAGAAACCCAACAAAAATATTCAAACCAATTAAAACATAAAAACTAATTAAAGCGGTTGGACTTGGTTTATGAGTTCAAAATATGTATGAGTGATACCATTTCCTATCACAAGTAGCATAAAGTACATACTCTGTAACATAGATTTGCCATATACATGTAGTACCCAACATGTATCCCCTAGATTTCGACCACATCTTCTTATAATTTGTACAGTCTTGTAGGGGAACACAGGATACAGGATTTGAAGGAAGATCTTGGATCATGTCGAGACTCTTTCTGTCATGGTGATATCACATGTTTATTATTTAGTTGTATTGTAAAAATATATCTTTTTGCTTCCACTAATTTTTTAAGGTTGTTCGAGAAATTCAGTTCTGCATCAGTTCTTTATTCTGGGCTAAATTTCATTCATGGTCTATTCATGCTCATTTCCTTCCAAGGCAACATTCTTTTTAAGTTAAAATAGCTCTTATCCCTACAAAATAATTATGCCTTTTCTCCTCCTTGTCCTCCAGGCAACACATTTAATAAAAATCCATCTTTTCCACCCTGAGATCTCATTCAGTTTAGCTTTATAAAAGACAATAATTTTTATTTTAAAACCTTGCATACTGAGCTGGAATTACCCAGATCACTACTTCTCCCTCATGTTCTTTGTGTAGAGGAATGATGCCTATTTTGTAATAATTCTGTATTGCCATGAGTTTGATACTTAATTACCACACCTCAATTCTTAAAATATTCTGAAACAAAGAATATCTAGTTCTTCTGACCAGAAAGTGTTGATGGATAATAAGGCTTTTTAAAATAGTGACGCAGACTACTGAAGTATAATATGTGAAATAATGACACAGCCTCATCATAGGTGACAGGGCAGTCCATTCTTTAGCTAAAATTGGGCTCATAGTCTCTGCTAACTTAGTTATAAATCTGTATTTCTGAAAATTATTTGACCCTCTATAGCTGAAACAGAAAAGTTTGAAATCTTTATGAGAACAAGCTCTGTACATGAGTCTGTAGTCAAGTCAACTCTTCAGCTGCATTAAGCAGAAATAGTTGATAGGCTGTTGCAAATCTCCAGAGCAGAAGGAAAAAGCAGATGACTGTCTTTGATATAATCCTAATTTATTTGAAATTACTTTGATGTGAATTCAGTTTCCACACTGGATGGCAAATTTCACATAAGCAGCTAATGTTGAATGTGAACAGCATTCAGTCAGATCTATTAACTGTGTATCCTACAGTGTCTCACAAATATAAGACTTTAATTATTCTCAGACAAATTGCTTAGCTACAGAAAATAATTAATAGTTACAGTGTATTAAACAGGATTTATTATGAAGGAGTGGGGTAGAGTACGTTGTGGATAATGGTATCTTTTTCAGGAAAGAGAGTCAATCAATCTCTACTCCTAACATCACATTTTGAGACAGAGTGAGACAGAGTGAAATATGAAGATAACTGTTGCATTAATAGTAGGAGTCTGAGGAGTGGCTAGGGAGATACCCTACCGTTGAGCCACGAGGTTCAGACAGGACTCCCTGGCTTTCTAAACTCCTTCTCAGAGAGGAGTCTAGGTGGGTCTAAGTCCAGTCTTAGTCTCAGACTTGATCAATGGTTTATTTTCTAAGGGTTGTAGATGTAACCACCCATCAGAGTATTTGTTATTAGTAACAAATTTGGCAGCTGGCCAGGCCAGTCACATTCAATGAGAATGATCACGGCTAGATTAAGGTATAGTATAATTTATTAAAGCAACAGATAGAAACATTCTTTGCATTACCGGTGATAAGACTGCTGGTTACAACACACAAAAATACTAGGAAAATTAGTAACACTGCTAGGCTATAAGTGCGTTAAGCAAATATGAAATGACTCTAATGCATTGGAGATTTAAAGTGAAGCTATAGAGAGGTTTCTAAGTTTTCCTGGGGAAACACTTAGTATAGCCTAGTGTTCAAACCTTACCCAAAGGCATCCCACTGGGGGGCAAAGAGAGACTCAGCCCATCGACTTGTCCCCAGAGTGGTATGCAATGGTATCTTCCCCAACACCCGTTTTCTCTTAACCTAATTTATACTAATTTTTACCTTTCAGGTGGAGCTTGAGTGACTCTAGTCATACATACCTTAATAAAGTTTGGTGTAAAATTTCCTTGCTTTGCCCAGTGAAGGGTGGTTGTACCTTAGAGGCAAGTAGCTTTTGGGATGGAGGTGTGTTTTAGTATTTCAATGATAAAAAGGACAGCATTTTGTCAAAAGCGTGACTGGCTGTTGGCTCAGGGTAGCAAATGTGCAGTGTACCAGCTCCACGGTACCACAAGTTCCCATTTATCACAGAGCCTGGCCATGTGTGCAGTGTACCAGCTCCATGGTCACAAACGCTGTCCACAGTGTCTCCACACCATTCCACCCTCCTGATAAATCCTCTTAGAGACAGTACACCGAGTTCTCCTGGCACTGCTGACATCTAAGGTTATGAGCCTAGGGAACTTCCACAGAATGGATTTCTCACCTGTCAGCCCCACCCTATCCTGCAAGATTCTTCCATCCTGCACCTTTTCTAAAATCACAAATTTAATTTCTAAGTCACCACCAGCGATTATTCCACAATAACTTGGTTCACAACCACAAAAAAAAATTCTTTACAGCATGAGAAAGTTGCTTTACCAGGGACTAAAAAAAAAAATTGTAAAAAAGGAAAAATATTTAGTGAATATTTAGTGCTGCCCAGTTTCATGTTTCCTGTTAATTTGTCTTACATGCTCATCAGAAAGGTTCAAACTAACATGAAATCCTGATTCATTTGCAGCTCATTTAAGTTTACCTACTCAATTCTGAAGTACTGTATTTTTTCCCAACTTCACTGTAGAGTACACCAACCCACTTCCTCCCAGTAAATTTTGTTATAAACTGAAATAAATTAGAGCCTGTATAAGACAGTACATCATAGAATCATAGGATCATCAAGGTTGGAAAAGACCTCTAGGATCAAGTCCAGCCATCCACTCAACACTACCATGCCTCCTAAACCACATCCCGAAGGTCCACGTCTACATGTTTTTTGAACACCTCGAGGGATGGTGACTCCTCCACCTCTCTGCGCAGCCTGTTCCAGTGCCTGACCACTCTTTCAGTGAAGAAAATTTTCCTAATATCCAATCTAAACCTCCCCTGATGCAGCTTGAAGCCATTTCCTCTCGTCCTATCGCTAGTAACTTGGGAGAAGAGACCAACCCCCACCTCGCCAAAACCTCCTTTCAGGTAGTTGCAGAGAGTGATAAGGTCTCCCCTCAGCCTCCTTTTCTCCACACTAAACAACACCAGTTCCCTCAGCTGCTCCTCAGAAGACTTGTTTTCCAGACCATCCACCATCTTTGCTGCCCTTTTCTGGACACACTCCAGCTACTCCTTTTACTTTTCGTACTGAGGGGCCCAAAACTGCACACAGTATTTGAGGTGTGGCCTCACCAGTGCCGAGTACAGGGGCACGATCACCTCCCTGCTGCTGCTGGCCACACTGTTCCTGATACAAGCCAGGATGCTGTTGGCCTTCTTGGCCACCTGAGCACACCGCTGGCTCAAGCTCAGCCTGATGTCAAAAAACACCCCTAGGACTTTTTCTGCCATGGTGGGAGAATAATAATACACTTTGTTTTCTAGGACTGACAAGGCAAGTGATGATTCTATTTTCAGAACAGGTTAATAAACCTAGTTGCTAATATAAACAAACAAATAAAAATTTCTATTGTATAGCACTATAATTACTTGGCATTTTAATAATGATTTTGCCTTTATTACTTTATAAAGTACTATGTCCTGCAGTGTCACCCCTGAGTTAACGGATGTCAAATATACAGCTGTATTAATAAAATAATGCATTTGTACTACTCCTTGCAATTAAAATGATGCCTCTTAATATCAAGAAAATTACTTTATTAAGTTTAAACTTTCAGAAAACACAATATTAAATTTGGTAAATATTTTAGAATCCAATGCAAAAAAAAAGAACACTTAAACATATTTGGAAAATTAAGTTCTTAAAATCGTAATACAATTTTCAGACATTTATATTTCAATGGCTGACACATCATAAAATACAGAAATCTGAATTAAACCTTCTCAGGTGCTGACAAATAAGACCTGATGAGCTAGTTCAGTCTTTTCTAAAGTTGCATATATAAATAATTTTATATTGACAGTTTCTTTTTCTTAACAGCTACTTTCATTACGTAATTGATTTAAAAATTATATTGTTTTCCTCAGTGACCTCTTTAAAATTCTAAACACATAGTGACTTGCTTAATCTGTTTCTTAACATTTCTTATTTGTGATTAAATAGTTTATTAATCTTTACTGCAGCTCCTGTAGAATTCAATGATTGTTTTTATGTTCTTTGTTTAATATCTTCTTTTTTTTTTTTTAACTAGATATATTAGAAATAATGAACACTTTGTCATGGTTGTTTTTCAAGTTGTAATTTTTTTTTGAAAAAGAAAGGAAAGGAAAAAATGGATGTACATGATCAAAAGAACTTGAAAGCTGAATCTTTTCAGCATTTGTAGCTTGATCTTATAAGCTGTACCAGACTTGTCTTTTGCCTTACCCTTGTGAGTAATCTCATTGAACTCCAGGACTTTTCTCATGATAAAGCATTTGCAGAACTGGCCCTGAGATAGTACAGGAAATTAAAGATTCATAGAATTGCTCATAGTGGAAGTTATAATGCACTTTCATCATATCTGTGTGGTAAGTGACTTTGCTGACTATGTTCCTGGCATTGCAGCCTTTACTATGCTTTTTTTCTTTTCTCTGTGTTTGAGATCTGATATCTGATTTTACATGGGACTGAAAATCATTTTCTAACAAATCTGAAGTTAAAAAAGATAATGTCTGACAATAATTTTTACATGCTTTAGGGAACTTATCTCTCCCCATAGACACACAGGAAGAGTTGCTATCTAGACTTTAGTAACTCACAAGTCCAGTATTTGATATGGAGAATTTCTCTGTTTGAGTAGTTATACTGAAGCCTTATATATTTCATTCTCATTACAAAGGGTAGTAGCAATTTGTTGTTGCTCTTGTTGTACAGAAGAAGATCACAAATCTTTTTAACATAACTTCTTCAGTCTCATCAACCAGCATGGGAGCCCTGTTAGTCTTGGAAACCTGACAGCCTTGATGAGTATTCCTGCTGCTTGTGTTTTATGATTGGCATGTACTCTCATTCGGCTTCAGTCAAAGAAGATTTGAGTACTGCTTGAACTCTTTTCAAAAATGGTGCTGCATTTTCCAAATGGATTTAAACTATGTTGCTATGTCATATACCACTAATATTTTACTGACATGTAATTTAGCATAA